>NW_007107705.1:0-747 GCF_000164805.1 Carlito syrichta
GAGAATCTGTCAAGGCCTCCTTACATTGATAAAGGCCTTTGGCAAAGTCTCAGGATACAAAATAAATGTACAAAAGACAATTGCATTTCTCTACACCAGTAATAAACAAACAGAAATCCAAATAAAAAACACAATTCCATTCACAATAGCCACAAGAAAAATGAAATACCTTGGCATCTTTCTAACCAGAGATGTGAAAGACCTTTACAATGAAAATTACAAAACACTGCTCAAAGAAATCAAAGCTGACACGAACAAGTGGAAAAATATCCCATGCTCATGGATCAGAAGAATCAACATTGTGAAGATATCCATCTTACCTAAGGCAATCTACAAATTCAATGCAATACCCATTAAATTACCAACAACATTCTTCTCAGACCTAGAAAAAACAACACAGGAATTCATATGGAAACACAAACGTCCAAGAATAGCCAGAACAATCCTCAGCAAAAAGAAAAAACAAAGCAGGTGGTATCACAATACCAGACTTCAAACTTTACTATAAAGCTACAAGCATCAAAACCGCTTGGTATTGGTACAGGAACAGGCATATAGATCAATGGAACAGAATTGAGATTCCAGAAGCAAAACCTCAATTTCTCAACCAACTCATCTTCGACAAAGCCCCCACCACCTACCACTGGGGAGAGGAGAACCCTATTCAGTAAATGGTGCTGGGAAAACTGGCTGACCACATGCAGAAGATTGAAACAGGACCCCTATCTATCCCCATGCACAAAGATA
>NW_007107706.1:0-1359 GCF_000164805.1 Carlito syrichta
CTGGATTAAAAAATGTGGCACATATACACAATGGAATATTATGCAGTCATAAAGAAGGACAAATATATGGACCTTACAGCAAATTGGATGGATTTGGAGTCGGTCATACTCAGTGATTTACCACAGAAACAAAGAACTGAGTTCCATATGTTCTCACTCATAAGGTGATCTTGAGCAATTATAATGCTGTGGGAAGATGATTGACAGTAGCAGAAAACTGTCAGGGGAATGTGGGTGGGACTAGCAGGTGGGGGAGGGAGGGACATGCCTCATTAAAAAGGGTACCTGCATGATCAATGTTTGTATACCTAGCCCTGAGTTGTACCCCACATCTTTATAATAAATAAAGTAATTAATTTAAATAAATAAATAAAAGGATTAATCACTTTGACAGGTCTATTCTCCTAATACCCAGCTTTGAAAAATTTGTCTTTACCTTCTTTAAAGATTTCCCCAAAGTTTCAATAACATGTCAGTGAAACTATGTTGCAAAATAATGTTTTTTGAGGAAAGGAAAACATAGTTGAAATTTTTTTAAATATTGCCACTGCAGCAATTTCACACTGCTAGCCTCAATTGCAAAGAATTAATTTATCTAATTATTATGTTTTCATACTGTTTTAGTTATTTGGTGAATAGTTTCTATGAATAATACTGCCCTTGTTCATTTTCATGTATGCCATAAAAATTAGATCTGGAAATCTCAAAAACACTTCGAGAATATTTATATGAATATCCAGGCAGTGGATGGAAAGATGATTTTAGTTTTTGAATAAAAATCGTGAAGCAGACAAGATATTGGTGTTATTTTTTAGAGTAATTAAATTTATTTGCTTTAATAGAGATTTGCCTACTAAACAAATACCAAGTAAAAGAGTCTCTTACTTTTTTATAGTCTGCAGAAAAAATATATCAGAAAATATATTTTTTGACCTGTTGCTTCTAAAAAATTTAATTTTCATTTAAAATTATGTCTGCTGAGTATGTATAATGATAAATGCTTATATATAATATATATATAACATTTTGTATGTTTTTTAATTTTAAATATTTGGGATAAAATTCCAGGTTAGGCATGCAAATATTCATTATGGAGGTACACTTGTTGATGAGGTATGCCCCCCCCGGCAGTTTCCCATTATTGCTAATCCCTTTCTTATAGTATTGTAACAGCTGTTCAAGGTCCGCTAATGAGTAAGAACATGTGATTACTATATACAACTTTTACTGACAATAGAAGTGAGCATATACAATAAAGCTTATGTCTTAACTTTCTATTAAAGGCCTACTAAAAACTTTACTTTTTTCAGTGCTTACAGAAAATTCAGCATGCTTAAACAAGGTATATGAGGTGTATTT
>NW_007107707.1:0-833 GCF_000164805.1 Carlito syrichta
CCAGAGTATGCTTTTGTAGGTATTCTTCTGCAGTTTGATTCAATTTATAAAGTTTAAGTATTTACATCAGGTGCTTCAGGAATTCATCTCAGAACACATGTAAAGCTCATGTTGAAAACACAAAGAAAAGTATATTTATAAATATTAAAATATATTTTACATTAATTATACAATTAAAACTTAACTAAATTATTTTTGAAAACAAATCATAGAACTTTTCTTATAAAGATTTGCAAATTGTCTCTTGAGGATGCCAAAAATTTATGATATACCTTTACATTTTATAAAATATTTAGTTCTGTAATCATGATGCAGTCAGTTAAGTCTCAGGCATCCAACTCTACCCTGATTCAGTCATGGGACAAAGGGTGTGACCAGAAAAGGATGATGAAACTGCCCAAGAGATCAGTTCCTTGTTTCAAAATAGAACAAATTCAGAGTCTTGATTAAGGAAGAATAGAAGGCTGAACAAGTATCAGTAGTGAAAGCCCTTTCCACTGCCACTGAATAATGGAACTAAAGAACAAAGAAAGAGATCTGTCACAAATCAGGAAAAATGCAGAAGAACACAGATAATTCCCCATGTACCAAAGAGACAATACTTGAAAAATCAGACCTAGGCCTAAACAATGGAAATCACCAAGGAATGGCTCCAGAATACAACAAGGATTAAGGAATGGATGAAAAGAGTGAATGAAAATAAGACAAGATGCAACACTGAAAGAACTGGTAGCAGATTTTTTGTCATAAAAATGTTATTCAGGAAATAAATAACAAGATGACAAGTATGGGAAGCAGAAGAAAGAAACTGAGAGCTTGACTACAAAAGTGTG
>NW_007107708.1:0-1445 GCF_000164805.1 Carlito syrichta
CAATACACATGAACACACTTAGCATTTATTCAAGACTCCAGTCTTAGTCCCAGATATCCTACTGTCTTTATAAACTGGGTAAGTCACAAGAACTCTGGTGACAAACATTCATCTATAAAAGGAATACCGTTGGTTTAGGTCAATATTTCTCAAACTATAGACTGTGGACACTTGAGGATGTATGATCATATTCTTGGAAGCCTGAGAATGTTACAAGATATGTTGCTTAGAATACGATATAAATATGACTATATTCTGATAATTTCATTGATAATTTTTACCACTGGTTCTTTTTTTTTTGAATTGGAGTCTCACTCTGTCACCCAGACTGGAATGCCACTGCAGCCGTGACCTGCTGGTCTCCAGCGATCCTTCCACCTCATGCCCGGCTAATTTTTGATTTATTGTAGAGATGAGGTCTCGCCAAGTTGCCCAGACGGGTCATGAACCCGCGGGCTCAGGCAATTCACTCACCTCCACCTCCCAAGGCGCGGGATTACAGGCTGAGCCAGCGAGCCTGGCCTCCACTGATTCTTATCACATAGTTTCACATCTGATTTTGAAAATATGTTTATGAGTTCTGATGTTAAGTAGTTACAGAGATTATGTTTAATTCTTAATACAATGTTTCTAAAATTGGAATTCACTATGTATTCTTAGGGGCTGAGAACTTTTTTTTCTTTCTTTCTTTTTTTTTTTTTTTTGATTGGAGTCTCACCCTTTCACCCAGACTGGAGAATGCAGTGACCGCCCCGGGCCACCACAGCCTCCACCTGCTGGGTTCCTGCTGGGCTCTGGGGATCCTTCTGCCTCAGACTTCCAAGTAGCTGGAACTACAAACACGCGCTACCATGGCTAATTTTTTGATTTATTGTAGAGATTAGGTCTCGCCAAGTTGCCCAGGTGGGTGTTGAACCCACGGGCTCAGGCAATCCACTCACCTCAGCCTCCAAAGGCACGGGATTACAGGCTGAGCCATCAAGCCCAGCTTAAGAAACATTTTTTATTAGCACGAGTCCACATGCTATTCAAGACCATGAGACACTAGATTAGATTATCTATCTTTCCTGTTCAAAAAATGTCCTATTGTATTGCAGTCTATCAATAATTTATGGAGATCAAATTTTAAAAGCACACTTACAGAAAGCAAACTTCACAAAAGGTGTTATGATATTTAAAGCAACCACGTTCTACTTATTTTCCTTTTGAAATTATATGCAAAGAAAACTTTTGAGATAACAATAAACAGTCCATAGGCAAAATTAAACAGGGCTGTCAAAGTTTTATAAGCAATGGTCACTAACTATCATTTCAAATGGTTGAACTACATATAACTAGAAGTCAGAAAATCCAGTTTCTTTTCTAGTTTGCCTCTGGGTTTGAAATACACCTTGGTATTAGAGTGATTCATTCATGCAACCTCATTTTTCACAAATTTTGTACAC
>NW_007107709.1:0-1465 GCF_000164805.1 Carlito syrichta
AATGGTTGAGTGGTTATATATTTTTGAAAAATATAAAGGAGAGTGGCGTTAGTATCATATACGAATTGGGAATTTCCCAGTCATTCAAGGAAAATTAGCAAAGTGACTTTCTATAGATCTATGCAAGTCACCTAACTTCCATGGAGTGTTATCCCTTCTATCTGTGTTATATTGTGAACAATAAATAAAAGGGATCTAAATATATCCTCAAAATTAATAAGTGCTATAAAGTGTGAGGAAGCTATACAGTCAAGAGCATTAATTAATAAAGGGAAAATAGATAAAGTAGCATCCAGACAGTTGTTAATAGAAGAGAAATAAATATTTCTGTCTTAACTGTTGCTTGTTGTTGAGGTCTTTGTGACCTTCAAAATAAACAATGGATGGGTTAAATTAAATCACAGCTTATCAATGAAAAGCATTAATCTCTCTTTGGAGAATGTTTTTATTCACTATGTTAAATGCAGAACTTTTCTATGAAGTAAATGTTCAGAATTTGTTAATGTCCAACATCAAAATTTGAGATATTAAACAAACCCAAACCCTTTACAATTAGACAATGTCTGTGTAGTCATAAACATTTAAAAATGCCAACATTAAAGTTAATCTCAGAATCATCAAAAGAAATACAACTTTATAGTTTGAGCTGACAAAAATTTCTGAATGATTAAGCATTTTGAGATTTACAATGCACTCTATCATACCCACTTCAGTATTCTTATCCTGTCTATCCACTCCACAAAGAAAAAGTGGACGTTTCCCATGTCTCAGCTTCACAACTTCTTTCTTCCATTTGGCTTCTACTTTTCAGACAAGTCTTGGGCTTACTTGTTTTCTATTTCTAAAGCAGACCCTAATCCTCATTATTCTCCTGCTCATACTTTTTCTTCATGATACTTTTCAAAAATTTAATAACGTATTTATTCATGTGTTTCCTTATTCACTATTTAGTAAACACAGTATCTAGGAATTTTCACATATATCTGGGCAAGCCTATTTTGTTTATCATTGCATATCCAGGAGCTAATGAATATATTTTCTGGCACATGAGAGAATCTCAACAAATATTTGAGAGATAAGAGAAACTTAAGGAAAATAAAACACATGCTGGTTTTGGTATTGTTTACTATATTAAGGGTTAACCCTATGAAAACTGTTGAGATGGGAATTTCCAAAGTAAGATCTTAAAAATTTACAATAGTTCATGTATAGCATTTAAAGATCAACAAAGACTTCATGAAAGCCTTTTGATGACAACTGTCATTACAACTTTACTACAAAGTAAGCTATAGTAATAAAAGCACTCATGGGGAATGCTAGGCACTTTGAGACCAAAGGTTTACTGCCAGAGCTATTTTTAAATATCACGTCTACTTAAAAATAGAACACTAGCTGGGCTCGGTGGCTTTGCCTGTAATCCTGCTCTTTGGGAGGCTGAGGTGAGTAGATTGCCTGAGCCTGCGGG
>NW_007107710.1:0-1501 GCF_000164805.1 Carlito syrichta
AACCAAAATAAGAAGGGATATTTTTCAGAAGAAAGGAATAAGGAGTAGTTCACAGAAAACAATACATGGAGTGCATCGATTGTTTTTTGGTCATTGGTTCTTGTTTTTATTCATTAGGCCAAGTCCTTATTAAGCACATACTATGGCTGGGCACTGGAAATATAGCAGCAAACGCACAAGAAATACCGAGATGATAACAATTCCACAAGGTCTGAATTATATTATCACTGCTAGAAATAGTGTAGGCAGAGGTTGTTTCTTTGTAGACTGGAAGAACATTCTGAATGAGTATGAAAGAAGACAGATGGTTTAGTTCTCTTCCTTTTATTTTATATCCATTTCTAAGTAAAGTAGATGCTTGATATCCTATACTTTCCACAGTAAAAAAATCAGAGAACAAATGCCACAAGAGATGGTGATGGCATCTTTTATTGTATTTCAATTTGGTGTATTTGTGTGCTTGGTAAATGTTTGTTAAATTAATGAATTATTGTGGAAGTGATGCTGTTATCCAGCTATAGTCAGGAGAAAAGAATGACTATTAACTTTGACAAAATAAGCATCATTGTCTTTGTCATTCTTCAACATTTAAGTGAGCAGAATCAAATAATTTCATACAACATTGTCATTTAATAGTTATCTAAAGATATATTTAACTAATTCCTTCTGACACATACATCTGAATACTGTGCCAATTCACACTAGTTTGTGGGGAGTCACATTCATAATTTTCCTGACTCAGAGTGAATGATGAGCAATATTTGCTTTGAAAGAAATTTAATCTTTCTGTATTTTATTTTCTTCATTGTGCTTTACAGTAATAAGGCTTAGAACTGTTTCTGTTGTTTGGGCATGCATTTTGCTTTGTTTTTGAGCTGATTTTAATATATAGTTTATATAAGAATGGCCTATAAATTATAGAGCATATAGAAATTCATAATGTAATTTGTGCTTCTAAATACAAAAGCATAAAAAAGTATGAAATTTCCTCCTTTGACATTTTTCTGCCAGTCTCCAGGATAACAATTGTTAACTGACTATTGTCACATGGTCTGGACGTGGGTGGCATTTTATGGATGAGTGTATATGTATACCACATAAACTTAAATATAGGATTATAGGATTCCTATTTACATATTGTCTTTCAAAATGATTGCTTTTACTTATTATTTTCTCATAGACATCTTTCAATGTCAGTATAAATTTTTTTGTTTCTTACCTTGTTTTCTGTAATGACTGTGTATTATTCTATGGTATGTATGTATCACTTATTTAACCAATTGCCTCTTAGTGCCTCTTTTTTTATTGTTGTTATAATTTCATATATTGCTTCATTGAACATGCAGGATGGACTGTGGATTCTTTTGTAAGAAAAATGACTAAAAGTAGACTAGATTCAATAAGTTGGACTCCCAACCTTTTGTATTTTAGCAGTTCTACTAAGTTACTCTCTGAGGACGTGTGTATCATTTGATACAAGATATATATTGTGATGGTAAAA
>NW_007107711.1:0-794 GCF_000164805.1 Carlito syrichta
CATCCTTCTGACCACCCTGGCTCCAAAGTGCCCTGCCCTCTGCAGTCATGCTGGCTTCATTCCATTGCTCCTTCTATGGCTGCTTTAAAATCATACCCGTGATGCCTGTTCTTTTAAGAATAAAGATGTACAAAAGGAAAAAAAAAAACAAACCAGCATTCACCCAGAAATAATCACTACTGAGAACTTAACATAAAATTTTTGATAAGCAGAGCTTATAAATAAGGCATTCCCTTATATGAATATCTTGTTTCAGAAATGGTATCATATTACCTACTTGATTATGTTCAACTTTTTAAAAACTTTTTTTAGCCGGGCTCGGTGGCTCAGCCTGTAATCCCACGCTTTGGGAGGTTGAGGTGAGTTGATTGACTGAGCCCACGGGTGAACCCGCCTGGGCAACTTGGCAAGACCTCATCTCTACAATAAATCAAAAAATCAGCCGGGCATGGTAGCGCTTGCCTGTAATTCTAGCTACTAGGAAGGCTGAGGCAGAAAGATCGCCGGAGCCCAGTGGGTCGAGGCTGTGGTGGCCAGGAACATGCCACTGCACTCCTGCCTGGGCGACAGAGTGAGACTCCAACTAAAAAAACAAACAAACAAAAATGCCCCAACCCTGATGGAACTGGTCAAGCAGACAATAAGAATGACTACCACTAGCTATGTGCTCTACATGCAGGTAGTTCCCAATCCTTTACAACCTGAACACCCACAGTCAGTCCTTGAGGTTTAACTATGAGAACTCGGAAGCTAGCAAGGCTGGTGGTATCTTGTATCCCACAGCTAGTAAGGGA
>NW_007107712.1:0-1269 GCF_000164805.1 Carlito syrichta
CGCATCAATGAGATGCAAAAATGAAAGGCAAGATGAAGAACGATCACACCTGGGTGGACGTTGCCTTTCTGGTAGGTAGCTCCCCCAACCCTTCAACCACACTGTCTGCAGTCTCCACTGCTCTCCTGGCAGCAGCCTATGGCGCCAGAGATGACAACTTCCTTCCCCAGCCACTGCTTGCTTGCCATGCTCTAGCTGTTTCTCATTCGGTGGGTGTGGGTTCGTTCCTGACCCGTGTGTGTGTGTGTGTGTCTGTGTGTGTGTGTGAGTGCGAGTGTGTGTATTCCCGAGAATGCTCAGTGGCATGTAGCGACTCTCTCCGTGAGCCCGCACCAGGAATCTCCACGAAACTTCTCCCATGACTGTGCTCAGTGGGCTGGGCAGTGGGTCTCTAGGGTGAAGCGCTTGGTGTCTTCCCTCCAGTCTCTGCTGCTCAGGAGACCTGGGTGTAGCAAATACCGCGCACTTCCCACTCCTCCACCGCTCGAATTTTGTGAATAACTCTGTGAACTGTCTTTGTGTATGTTCAGCATTTCTGAGTCAAACATTCTACGTGAGTTTCCACAGCGTGTCAGACACAGATTTGGGGTAGGGCGAATGTATATGGTACTGGGTGTCTGCGTGTCTGTTTGTCACGTCCTGTGCATGATGGGTACACACTGATATGTCCCTTTATCGTGTAGATTCTGCGCTGCTGTCTGTAGGCATTGTTCTCGTCTCAATGTTGGTGTGCACATTCCTGCCACGTGTGTGCAATTCCTAGAGCATGTTTTTCGAGTGTGTGTGTGTGTGTGTGTGTGTGTGTGTGTGTGTGTGTGTGTGCGCTTGCGCCCGCGCGCTCGGGGAGTTGTGACAGTGTCACTTGATTGCAGCGGGAACATTGAAAGAGATTACATCTAGCTAGTACTGTTTGCTTCCTGGGCAGTTCTACTTGACTACTTTTACTTTTCTTTTTTTCATTTTTTTTTTTTTTTTTTTTGAGTTAGAGTCTCGCTCTGTCACCCAGACTGGAGAGCACTAGTCGCTCCCGACCACTACAGCCTCAACCTGCTTGTCACTGGCAATCCTTACGCCTCAGCCTTCCAAGAAGCTGGAACTATGGGCGCGTGCTACCCCTCCCAACTCATTTATTTAAATTTTATTGTAGAGATGAGGTCTCACCAAATTGCCCCGGTGGGTCTCGAACCCGTGGACTCAGGCAGTCAGCTCACCTCAGCCTCCCAAAGTGCTGGGATTACAGACTGAACCACCAAACCCGGGTACTTTTAG
>NW_007107713.1:0-723 GCF_000164805.1 Carlito syrichta
AATCCTTCATTGTAGTATCCACGTCTGAGAAGTATGATGCTAACTAAATCGTTATTTCATTGAATTTGTAGATTCACAAAAAGGCTCATTTTTACATTAAAAGTGGTAAGTAAGCTAAGGGAAAGAAGCATGTCAAATTGTAAATGATGACATCAGTCTCAGAACTTTGACATCATAATGGGAGTGACCTTGACAACTGAGCATTCCTTAGGCTTCAAACACTTGTGTACAGTGCTCTTCCAAATGTGGTAGACGTGGTGCATTTCATTTCCAAGAAGTGAAGGGAGCCAAGTGTTCACACATATCCAAAAATTACTACAGGTTAAGTGACCATTCAAGAATCCTCTAAACGAGGTAGTCTTTTTTTTTTTTAAAGCAGTCTTTATTGAGAGGACCGAGAATCTCCCAAACTGGGAGGGGATGTGAGGGAGTTGGCCATAAGGTACTCTTTTATTATTATGGTCATGGAATCCTGTTGGAGCTCGGTTACAGCAAAACAAAATAATATTTTAGCACTTTCCTTAGTTTAGAAACTTTTGGATGTTTTTAGTAGTGTGTAACAGCTTTTGAGCTGTTTTTCTGCAGGATTTGCACTTTGCTTTCACTAACATCATAATCTATTTTCCATAATTTTTCAATTATCTAAATTTTTTATACTAAAGCAGAGCCCCAATACTAACTCATTTGTAAATCTCTATGTTATTTTTGGTTTATATATATTGA
>NW_007107714.1:0-1057 GCF_000164805.1 Carlito syrichta
CCATCTCTGAAATAGGAACACCTCAAATCAGCATGGCTGAATCTCACTGTCATTGTCATTAGTATTTCAATAAACAAATGACTTTAAATGCGGTCTTGGGCACCATTGTCACATAAATGTTAAATGCTATTCCTATAATGCTCAGGGAAATAGAGAGGGACTTTAGGAAAATGCATTTTGAGACTGGGCAGCATAGTGAGATTCCATCCCTACAAAAAATAAAAATAAAAAAAAATTAGCTGAATGTGGTGGAGGGACCTGTAGTCCCAGTAGCTCAGGAGGCTGAAGCAGTAGAATCACTTGAGACTAGGAGAGGGAAGCTGCAGTGAGCTATGATTACACCACTGCACTCCAGCCTGGGTGAAACAATGAAACTTTGTCTCAGAAAAAAATATAAATAAACAAAAAGGGAAAATATCCTTTGATAAAAATTATTAAATTTTTGTCCCTTTTTAGAATACCTGACTTTTATCATAGATGTTGTTTTTGAAATTGTAACAACCAATAGTGGTTACATTATAACACAAATTTTATTACATTAATAATGGTTGCAGCCACATCTTCCAAAGAATCAGATCTGCATGAGTGCATCTTTAAAACTTATTTATAAATTTACTTCATACACTTTTCCCAATAACTACCAACAGTAATGACCAGAGAGGATGTGAGATACTGGCTTAGGAGTGATGATACAGTTCTCAGCTCTGCACAAACCCAAAGATGATTTACTGCTAAATCCCTCAAAGGAAATTGTATGTGGGATGTGAGAAAGGGGAATGCTAAATGGCATAACTGTGTCTGAGTCTTCCAAGAATGTTTGAAATTTAGACCAGTGTACTGTCATCCATGATTTCATATGTTTTCAACCATCTACATTATTAAAGATAAACACTTGCCTACTAGAAATCCCTTTAGAAAATCTATTGACAAACATACACCCACAAAACACCTCCTGAGTGTATGCATTCCAGGCTTTAAATGAGTGTGTGCACTAGAAGTCACATGTCCATGGGATAAAATCTACTCAACTGGCTTGAGAGACAGCAACCTCATAAAA
>NW_007107715.1:0-423 GCF_000164805.1 Carlito syrichta
CTCTAGCCACCTGGATAGCAAGTGACTTAACTAGCTGACTTAATTAGCTAGTCAGCTGTCTAGGCAACAGACTTAACTATGTCACTAACTAGCTAGAGAGCTGGCTAGCCACCTGACTTAACCAGCTGTCTTAACTAGCTGTCCTGCTATCTAACCAGTTGAATTAACTTGCTTGCTACATAGCTAGTCAACTGGCTATCCAGCTGAATTAACTAGGTGACTTTTCTAGCTAGCCAGCTGTGTTTCCAGCTGACTTAACTTACAAGCTAGTCAGCTGAGTTTACTAGGTGACTTGACTAGCTAGCAAACTGACTAGACAGCTGACATAACTTGATAGCTGCCTAGCTAGCCAGTTGGCTAGCCAGATGGCTTAATTGCCTACCTACTTATACAGCCAACAGGCTAGCCAGCATACTTAACTAG
>NW_007107716.1:0-1443 GCF_000164805.1 Carlito syrichta
CCACAGACTTAACAAGGTGACTTAACTACCTAGCTAGCTGGTTATCCAGCTGACTTAACTAGTTGATTAACAACCTAGGCTGCTGGCCAGCCAGGTGACTAAACTAGCTGATGTAACTAGTTATCCAGCTGGCTAGCCAGCTGACTTAACTACCTCTCTACCACTCTAGCAACCTGGATAGCCAACTGAATTTACTAGCTGCCTTAATTAGCTAGCAAGTTGGCTAGCCAACTGACTTGATTAGGTCAATAACTTGCTAGCCAGCTGACTTAACTAGCTCTCGTAACCAGCTGGCCTGCTTTCCAGTCAGTTGAATTAACTAGCTTGCTACATAGCTAGCCAGCTGGCTATCCAGCTTAATTAACTAGGTGACATATATAGCTAACCAGTTGTCTAGCCAGCTGACTTAATTATCAAGCTACCTACCTAGCCAGCTGGCTAGTCCACTGACATAACTAGGTGACTTATCTAGGTGACTTAACAAGCTAGCCAACTTGCTAGACTGCTGACATAACTGGCTAGCTACCTAGCTAGCAAAGCTGGCTAGCTAGCTGACTTAAGTAGCTAGCTAACTGACATATTTGGCTGACTTAACTAGCTAGTTTCATAGCTTGCCAGCTGACTTAACTAACTGAATAACTAGCGAGCCAGCTGTCTGCCCATCAAACGTAAATAGATTTTTAACAAGCTAGCCAGCTGGCTAGACAACTGAATTAATGTGCTGACTTAATTAGCTATGCAGCTGAATAGTCAACTGACTAAAGTAGCTGACTTAACTAGCTGGCCAGCTGTCTAGCCACCTGAATTAACTGCCTAACTACCTAGCTATCCAGCAGACTACCCAGCTGATTTAACTAGCTGACTTGAGGATGTAGCGAGCTGGCTAGCCAGCATACTTAACTAGGTATCTACCTAGCTTGAAAGATGATTAGCCAGTTGACTTATCGAGCTGACATAACTAGATAGCCTAAAGGCTAGCCAACTGACTTAAGTAGCTACCTACCCACATAGCCTACTGGCTTGCGAGCTGAGTTAACTACTTAACTACCTAGCTAACCTGCTGGCCAGTGAACAGACTTAACTAGGTGGCTAGCCAGATGACTTAACTAACTGACTTAACTAGCAAGCCAGCTGACTTAACTAGCTGACTTAACTAACTAGCTAACTAACTAACCAGCTGACTTGTCTAGATGATTTAACAAGCTAGCTACCTAGCTTGCCAGCCTACTCAACTAGCTGACTTAACTAGCTAGCCAGCTGGATTGCCAACTGACTTAATAAGTTGACTTAACTAGCTAGCCAACTGGTGGCCAGCTGACTTAATTAACTTATTTAACCAGCTAGTCAGCTGGTAGCCAACTAGCTGGCTACCTACCTAGCCAGATGGCTAGCCAGTTGACTTAACTAGGTGATTTATGGTAGCAAGTTGGCTATCCAGCTCAC
>NW_007107717.1:0-513 GCF_000164805.1 Carlito syrichta
ATGGAATGGAGAGTAACGCAATGGAATGGAGAGTAATGGAATGTAATGAAATGGAGAGTAACAGAATGGAATGGAATAGAGAGTAACGAAATGGAATGGAATGGAATGGAATGGAAAGTAACGGAATGGAGTGGAATGGAATGGAATGGAATGGAATGGAATGGATAGTAACAGAATGGAAAGGAATGGAATGGAATGGAGAGTAACGGAATGGAATGGAATGGAATGGAATGGAGAGTAATGGAATGGAATGGAATGGAGAGTAACGGAATGGAATGTAATGGGATGGAATGGAACGCAATGGAGAGTAACGGAATGGGATGCAATAATATTGAGAGTAACTGAATGGAATGGAATGGAATGGATATGTATGGAATGGAATAGATGATAACTGAATGGAATGGAATCGAAAGGAATGGAATGAAATGAATTGGAATGGAGAGTGATGTAGTGGAATGCAATGGGATGGAATGGAATGGAAGGGAATGGAGAGTGAAGGATTGTAATGGAATG
>NW_007107718.1:0-942 GCF_000164805.1 Carlito syrichta
TTGCATTTCCTAGCTCAGCCAAAGATAAACAAATGAGAGGAACCCAAGCCAAAAAGTGCCATTCAGACTGTGATTTGGGTTAATATACTACCCCAGGGTAGCAATGGATTTGTGACTGGACAGACACAGGAAGGAAATGAGGTTATGGAAGCCAAGTGAATTGGTGATGATGTATCATCATTTATAAACAAGCACATTCCTTACATGAATGGGAAGGTGTTTCCGTGGTGAACAAAGAGTCAAATCCTCCTTTGAGGTGTTTTTTTAAAGCATTCAAAAGAATGGAGATCTGGTGGGAACAATGAGAATCTTTAAAGTTTCTGTCTCTAGCCCTGTGAGGGAAAGTAGAGGAAGATGCAATAAACGTCAGCAAGAGAAGACTAATGACCTGAAGTACTTTGAATGTGGTTGACTGCCGGTCTTTCGGGAACAGAACGGTTGGAAGTTTGCTGTTGTTCTGAGTTTCCTCTTTAAGATCGGGGGTAAATTATTTCTTGGGAAGCTACTTCTCACTGTAAGCTCTTTCGATATCTGTGCTGATAATCTAATCTGAATATATTGGGCTTTATTGAGACCTTCCCTTTGAAATGGATTTGCTATCTATTTATTATTAAACTACTATTTGTTTATGTAGAATTTAAAGTGCCTTATCCTTTATGTAGACCTTGACGTTTTAAACGTGAAGTAGAATTGTTTTATCAATTGTGAAAATATTTGTTCTCTGAAAGCTGATTTTAAACAGTAAGGTAGGATGACTCTTGAAATAAATAAAACTCATAGCAGAACTTTTATAATGGATAAATCTGAGATAAGAACAGTGAGCTGTGTTTTTTATAAAATATACCCCAAAGCTAATACTTTGTAAATACTACCATTTTTCTTTATGTCTATAGTGTAACTACATTCCGGATGAAATAAATTTATTTTTTGACTAATGGGATT
>NW_007107719.1:0-813 GCF_000164805.1 Carlito syrichta
TTGATAAAAACCGAACTTTTAGAAGTGGTGACCCTCAAATCTCACTTAGAAATTCTCGTTTTGACAAGATGTTTGCCAAAACTATTTCCCAATGTTTTTTTGGAAAACCACCAAAGTCTAAATTACCAGCAAAATAAAGTATAAATCAGAGGCCACATTTTTTTCACAGTTAATGGCCTTGGGGAAAAGGTGAACAGTTTTAAAATAGTAAATGACGGATGAATCATCCAGTATATTCCACTGATGGTCGGAGTACTCGCTGTCATAATGAGTCCTGGTCTCCTACCCAGGCATCTTTCCCCTTGTGCTGTTCACACCGACAGGGGGCTCCATTCTGCCATGTTCAGATTCAAAAATAGAGTTCATATTTGAATGTGTAAAACCGCAAGACCAAAAAGATCACCTGGAAAACGCTAACACCCACATGGTCTGTTTTACCCCCAAGTTTTTACCAGATTCTACAAGAATGGTAATAGTGTCATGGCACAGTCTGCATCTTACGCTGAAAAAAAGCAAAATGAAACAAACACACAAACAAAAATATAGAATGCCGCATTTGTGCAAAGTGGCAGAATGGGCCTAAAGAACAGTTCTTTGGGAATTCTCTCTCTCTCTCTTTTCTATTTTAGTCTCAAAAATACATTTTCTTATCATCAATGGGAATAATTCTGAAAGAAAATAAAGAAATGACAAAAACCTACGTGCAATGAATGAGTGTTCTGTATTGGACATAGTTAGTGCAAGCAGGAGATCTTGGGGGGAACAGCCCAGGTTAGAAAGCTTGGTCTTGAAGGGAAGTGTTGGTTTATTTCA
>NW_007107720.1:0-892 GCF_000164805.1 Carlito syrichta
GGTCTGCAGTTCTCTGAGCCTTGGTTCCATCTGCCCAGGGGTGGCATGCCTCTTGAAACTGGCCATCATAGGCTGGCTTCAAACCCGGTGCTGAGTGTGCAGTGAACTTGCATCCAGTGTCCATCACTGTGACCTTTCTCCTTCTCCCTCTGCTTGCCCTGTGCACACTTATGCTCTCGTTGGCTGCCTAGCGAAGAGAGGAGAGTCTCTCTGGCCATCTTAGCCATCTGGTGTTGGTGAAGGGGAGAGACGAGGGCATTGGGGATCAGGGAGCATCCCTATAGTGGCCGGATGTTGAGGGCCACACAGGGAAGCAGACCCAGCCCCGCGCCTCTTGTCTGGGAAGCCTGAGTTCTGCCTCCCTGCCTGTGTGACCCCTTCCTTGCAGAGTGGTCTTCACCGTGATGCTGGGGGACGCTTCTGTCCCTCCACAGGTCACTGGTTCTTTGTGCCAGAGATGTTGGACACCTGTCAGGGTGACTGATAGGTGGCAAGTCCCCTCCAGGCCTCGAACCGTGATTCCCTCCAAGAGGAATGCCTTCCTAGGGTCTTCTGGAACCTTCTGAAGACCGCTTCTCTTCACTTTGTTCAAGAGAAACAAAACCCCTGGAAGCTGAGGGCAGAAATCCCACAAGTGTGAGCTCTGGCCACAAAGCAGACATTGTTCCCACATGAAGTCCCCTGTAGGGATGACTCCTGTGTGTAGCCAGAGACACGAGATGGTTCCTGGAACCCTGCCCGGAACGGCTAGGAGGTAACTGCTTTCGAGTGTGTCCCTTGGGGCCCTCTGTCTGCCTGCTAGGAACTGAGCTGGAGACACTTCTGGGGTGTCCCTCTCATGCCTCCACTGTGGCCGCCTGCCGTTTTGTGGTCCAGATCTGCTCATTCTTGC
>NW_007107721.1:0-784 GCF_000164805.1 Carlito syrichta
ATTCTCTTACTTTTGAGCCTCAGAGCAGGGGAATCTGATCACAGTTTGACTCAGAAAGACACTCTTGGGGTCTCAGTTCCTGGTTCAATCAATTTCCTAGGACCAGGATAGTAAAACTTGTTTTATAGATGGTTAACCGATACCTTCCTCTGAAAGGGGCCATCAGGGCCGGTGAAAGATACTGGCATGATGATCCTTAATGAGCTGTCCAGTCTAATCAGCAACTAATATGACAGATTTTCATCCTTTCAGTCAGTCAGTCACCCAGAGTGTCTCTTCTGCTGAGAAAAATCACTCTTGTGACTTCGCTGGGGTGACCCAGAGATAAGGGCCACCAAGGGGCTACAGAACCTGTGCAGGTATGTGAAGAGGAATCACCAACTCTTAAAATGCTTCCTTGAAGAGAGTAGAGTACTCTGGAACCTGAGATCGGTATTTATTCTGTGGAAGAGAGAAAAACCTTTCAAGGGAGGGACACATGAAAGATTTGATGTGAGAAAAAGTGATCACAAGGGCCTCACAGTTTTGAATGACTTTTCTCAGAAAAGTAGCCCTAGCACTTTGAAAATTGCAAGCATTGCCACCTGCTTGATATTTTTTTTTTTTTTTTGAGTAGAGGTCTCACTCTATTGACCAGACTGGAGTGTAGTGGCACCATCATGATGATCAGGGCTCATGGTTGTCTCAAACTCCTGGGTTCAGGCGATTCTTCCATCTCAGCCTCCTATATCATGGCCGGCTAATTTTTTGATTTTTTTTTTTTTATACATGAGGTCTCGCTGTA
>NW_007107722.1:0-1343 GCF_000164805.1 Carlito syrichta
TGAGTAGAAAGATTAGAAAAATGACTGGCATTGTATATATGCCATAAATATTACTCCATCAAAATAAATTGAAGAGATAATATCTGCTGATGAAAGTATTTATTTGGATTATGACCACATTGTTCAACATTTCTAAATCAGATTATAGTAATAAAATTAGAGGGAGTGTGATAAAGAGAATGTCACATATAAAACTAGATGTATATATTTATTTCATAGAAAATAAAACTTTGAGGAATATGTTGGGTTAATTTTATAGAGCCAAATTGTAAAATTTTCTTTGTATTTTTTAGAAATTATATTAATAAAATAAGCTAAAATAATTGAAAAATAGGTAATTACAAAATAAAATTGTGTAAATGCTGAATTACCTTAAACTCCCATAGAATAATACATATCTGTTTTGTCCCTAATTGTGAAATTGCAACAGCACCATTAGAATAAAGAAGAAAGAGATATGTGAACATGCCTTCATTTGTATTTTTCTTTTTCATCATTTACTAAAATATATTGTAAACAATGAGAATATGCTATTTCTGTGTCTTTTATGTGTCCCAATAATAAATGGAGGATAGAGATATGATTCAGTACACTTTAAATTAATAGAAAAACTCATTCTAAAAAAATACAGAAGCAATTCACACATTTATATCTAATCAAGTAAGTCATAACAACCTACATAATAATATTAGAAGTTTGCTATATGTTCTGCTAAATTCATATTTTGGTTTTGTAAACAGCAATCATCAAACAATGTACCTCCTTGGTAAAATAATTGTATCATATCATTTATGCATGCTCAGTTTTAAGTAGACTTTGTCTAGGACAATCGATACACAACACAGTTTTTCTGCAGACACCTTATTAATTCACCATGTCTGTTATCTCCCTAAAATAGTCACATCTCTTCTGTTGAAGGTATTTATAGATTCATCCTAAAATATTTAGTACTAAACCCTATATTAGTTTCCAGAACAGACCTGGTCCTGTTCTCCTGAGCTTATACAGATAGCTAGGTGGTAACATTAAAATGTGATGGGTGTTATGGTAAAGAAATGACAGGGAACTATGAGAACATATGTCAAGAGAACAAGCATAACCTTGTGTCAAGTTCATGGAAGCTTTTCATAGTCAATGTATTTTAAGTTGAGACAAAAATGAGTATGAAGAAACAAAACACAGGAGATCATGGAGAGTGTTGCAGGTAGAGGAAACAACATGCAGAGAAGTATAGAGGCAAAAAGAAGTCATCATTCAATAAAGAATTGAATTCATAAATAGACAGTCAAGAAATGAGAACAGATTACAAAGGCATAATCAAGTGTGTCAAGGAGTTAAGGAGA
>NW_007107723.1:0-951 GCF_000164805.1 Carlito syrichta
CCTTCACTCCCAAGGGTCCTGTTGATGTTCTGAATTACATACAGATAGACTAAAATAGTTTACTGATTTATTTCCTTCTGGTACAAATAATTTGAACATAATTTAAGAAAATACAAGAATTCACATAAGAGAAATCATCCTTCCATTCAGATTTGACCCTTGGCAATATTCCTCTATTTTTGTTAGACATGTAAATATAATCACAAATAAAGATCATGTTTTATGTTCTGTTTTGTTCCCAGACTTTTTCAATCAAAATGATACCCTAAACATTTATTATTTACTGTTCTTAGAAACATGCCAGTCTTTTTGGAGAAGAAATCTATTTTTTTTTTTTTTTTTTGAGTTGGAGTCTCACTCTGTCGCCCAGACTGGAGTGCAGTGGCCGCTCCCGGCCACCGCAGCCTCGATCTGCTGGGCTCCGGCGATCCTTCCGCCTCAGCCTTCCGAGTAGCCGGAATTACAGGTGCACGCTACCATACCCGGCTAATTTTTTTATTTATTGTTGAGATGAGATCTCGCCTGCCCAGGTGGGTCTCGAACCCGCGGACTCAGGCATTCCACTCACCTCAGCCTCCCAAAGGCGCGGGATTACAGGCTGAGTCACCGAGTCCGGCTGAGAAGCAATCTATTTAATGATCCCCCCATTCTTGGCATTGAGTAGGTTTGGGATTTTTTCCATTGTTTGAATTAATGATGTTGTTGGTAGCCATGCACTTTAATCTTTGTCTAAGGCTTCAATTAGGATGGATCTCTGAAAATGAAATTCATGGATACAGGGCCTACACTTTGTTTAAAGCCTTTTGATAACTGTGGCCAATTGAGAGCCCCCAAATTTATACTAACAGACATATGACAGTCCATTGGTTTATGAAAATTCCTTTTCTCCATGTGCTCACCAACATTGAATGATTTAGTGGAAAAGAAAGCAAAAATAATTTGCAAACATAT
>NW_007107724.1:0-1192 GCF_000164805.1 Carlito syrichta
TCCTCAAGTAGGTTTCTGTGACTCAGTGTTTCATCTCATGCTAATGTTATTGCAAGAACTTTCTCTCTCTTTGCATTGGCTTTAGTGAGGTGGCTACATGGTCCTCGCAAATTTCATTAATCTAGGGGTGTCACTGAGCCCTGTCAATAACTCTGAGTTCTTAGTCTATGTGACTGTAGAAGCAACAGATCTCTTATCTCAGCCACTGAGTTGGGGTTCAGTGAACATTTGTAGAATTTGCTCATCATGTTTTAATTTTTTTGAGTCAGAGTCTCACTCTGTCACCCAGGCTGGAGTGCAGTGGCACAATCCCAGCCTCAACATGCTGGGCTCAGGTGATCCTTCTGCCTCAGCCTTCCAAGTAGCTGGAACGACAGGCCTGCACTACCATGCCTGTTTTTTTTTTCATTGTAGAGATTAGGTATTGCCAAGTTGTCCAGGTTGGTTTCAAACCCCTAGGCTCTGGCAGTCTTCTCACCTCCACCTCCCAAAATGCTGGGATTACAAATGTGAGCCACCATGTCCAGCAGCTCATGAATTTTACCAGTGGGAAAGGCTTTCTTTACACAGCCTGGTGTGTGTGACTCCTCCTAAGAGACAACCTCTTCATACTCCTGCTTATGTTTTGTATTGCACATGTGCTTTTCAATTGCAGCTGTGGATGATGATCACTTTAGGAATAAAAAGCCAAGTGTGGCACTGTTGCTTTGTATTAACACTTTGATGAATTCTGCCAGGATTTAAGTGAGATTCACCTGCTCTTACATCATAGGATCTTTTGGGGATCTCTGCACATTGTGTTAGCAACTTCAAGACAATGGCTTTACCTTTCTGGTTTTCACATGTTGGAAACCTTCAAAGCATCACATCTATCTCAGCTCACCTGGCCATTCTTTGGTTTGTAAGCTAACTGAAATCCTTTTCCTTTGAGGCTTCTGTTCTCATTCCATTCTTGGTGGACTCTTCCCCCAGAGTGCCTCTGTAGTGAGTGGACACTTGTGTCATTAGGGCCCTGGCAGACCTTGACCTGGTGTAGGTGTGTCACTGCTGCCTTGTGTAGCAGAGCTTCCTGGCATTAATTAGATGGGCCTCCAAATCACAAGCCAAGATGTAAGCTCCACATGTATCAGATCTTCTGCAAAACATTTCATTTTTTTCTCTTTTATACTTTTCTCTACCACTCACCATTCTC
>NW_007107725.1:0-948 GCF_000164805.1 Carlito syrichta
GCCCGTGTGCACCCACAGACTCTGTCTGACAAATGAAAGAGGGGCGGCCACGCAGCAACTGTCAGCTCTCAGTGTGTGTAGACAAGGGGATCAAAGCCTGCGGGGATTTCGCGCCCATCCGTGTTGTCGTGCCTGTGGCACCTAACGCCATTAGAGGGGGCTGGGCATGGCTCGGCGCAGGCAGCAAACTGACGTTTCCTTTCGCCCAAGCCTTGTGATCGTCGGACTGCGCTGGCCTCGGGTAGCCTTCCACGCGGTGCCCTGAAAGACTAGCCAAGACTGGGCTAGGCCACTCCCCACACCTTTGTGAGCTTGCCTATTCCCTCAACCCCAAAGGTCATCATTGCTTCTACCAGCTCCCTATCTCTGACCCAGAATCTTAAAGCCCACACCCTAGTGTCAGTCTCTGGGAGTGAGATGCCTGCTCCCTGCATTGTCTGTCATCTTGTTCTTCTTGAAATGACCTCTGTGGATTGCGTGTAAATCTATTCTCCCAGCCACCAGGGAATCATTTTAAAACTTTCTTTTTTGTCAGGAACAAGAGATTGTTCTTCTTTAACTAGGCCATATAGAAATTATGTTTCAATAGCAGTGTATATTTAATTAGAGTAATCTCATTTGAATTTACTTACCTAATGTATTATTTATTTAACAAGTAGACCGTCTTGTTTGCCAAGTGACATGCAGATCTCTGATAAGAACTTCTGTTATGAGGACATTACAGTTAAAAATCAGGCATGTCTGAGAGTTATATTTTAAGTCTTTGAGAATGTGACTGTCCTACTCAAACAGAAACTGAGATGTGAGTGGTCTGCTGTTGGGAGGGTGGGGTCTACACACCAGAGATTGTCTTCTGTAATGCACACACATGTGCCAAAGTTCCTTTGGAAGTTGATATCTTCTGACTACCAAGTAAGTCAAGTTCACCTTAAAACTTACTCTAGGTTG
>NW_007107726.1:0-547 GCF_000164805.1 Carlito syrichta
GAATCTGACTCAAAACAAAAAAGAAAGAAAAAAGAAACAACTTTTTTGTTTTTGTTTCTTTAATAGATGTTTAAAGTTTTGCTATACAGCTGTATACATTTTAATACATGTCCATTTTCATTTAACCACCACCATATTAAGAATACAGACCAGTTTTATCACCCCCACAAAGCTTCCTTGGGCTACCCCCGTCCCAATCTCTGGTAACCTCTGACCTATTCTCTGTTGCTCTAGTTTTGTTTTTTCCATAATGTTATATAAATAGAATCATACTATATGTGGTTTTTAAAAATAATAATGACTTTATTGAGATGTAACTCATGTACCATATAATTCACTCATTTATTTTTATTTTATTTTTTATTTATTTTTTGAGTTGGAGTCTCACTCTGTTGCCCAGACTGGAGTGCAGTGGCCGCTGCCAGCCACTGCAGCCTTGACCTGCTGGGCCCTGGCGATCCTTCCGCCTCAGCCTTCCAAGCAGCCAGAACTACAAGAGTGTGCTACCACGCCCTGCTGGGTTTTGATTTTGTAGAGACAAGGTCTC
>NW_007107727.1:0-1312 GCF_000164805.1 Carlito syrichta
GGAGGCGTGAGTATACAACAGAACCTCCAACATGCTTAACAATTTCACATGTTCATGATAAGTTTGAGATGCATGGGACTGTATGTGATGTGCACAAAGGAAGATCTGGGAGGCCTTGCCCAGGAACAAGTCCTGCAGTCGTTCACCATCATCAGAAGTGTCTGGATGCTGATGGGAATCACTTTGAGTAGCTCTTGTACTTGCAGATGTCAAATGTAACTTGGATTCATCTTTTGTTATCAGTATGTATTGAGCATTACAATTTTAATAGTTTTTTTTTTCCTTTCTTAAGTTGCGTATACTTTTTCGGCACCCTCCATATATATACACACACACTTGTTTATGTATGGATTTGCTATGATGAATTGATGTGTGTGGTTATGGAGGATGAGAAGGCCCCCCACCTACTGTCTGTAACCTGAATATCCAAGAAAGTTAGTGGTGTGATCAGGTCTAAGACCAAAAGTCTGAGCACCAGGAGACTCCAGGGTGTGACTCCCAGTCCAAGGGCAGAAGAAGACCTACGTACCAGGCATAGGGCATGCAAGAAGGGAGGGAGCAAAGGGGAGAGGTTTTTTCTCTGTGTTTTGTTCTATCTAGGCCCTCAGGGGATTGGGTGACACCCACCCCATGTTGGGAAGAGCAATCTGGTCCACTGAGTCCAATAAGTCAGATAGTGATCACATGTGAAAACCCCTTCCACTCTCACAGACACATTCAGAAATGACATTTAATCTGGACTTCCTGTAGCACAGTCAAGTTGACACATACAATGAGCCATCACACTGCCTAACACGTGTGACCTGTGAAAGTTTCCAAATGCATGATGAATGTGTGTTCAAGTTTTCTGGAAAGATGGGTCCTTTTTTTACTTCTCTCCTCCTACATCAGTCTGTTTTGTTCTGGACATGTTTTCTCCTATAGCCCAGGGAGAAAACTTTCATTTCCCCTTTATGTGACTGCCTGAGATCATTTACTATGATCCATCAATTCTATCTCAAAGGTCTTTGAGATCCAGTCTGATCTCTCCATCCAAGTCCTTAAGGTTACCAACCTGAATGATTACCAGGTTCTCCGAGTAATCATCATTTTCCTCATACTTTTATTCTCTGGTGCGCTAGTCACATTCGTTTTATTACCTTGCTTAAGTATCTTTGGCTTCTTCTTCACTGTAGAGAGAAGAGCTCTATCTCCTTACACATCACATGTCAACGTTTATGACTGAAATGCATCAACTGTGACTTGAAGGACTTGAGCACCTGTGGATTGTTCTCTTCATCTCACAGAAAGTCTCTTTGAATGCACTCTAGTA
>NW_007107728.1:0-689 GCF_000164805.1 Carlito syrichta
TGGACCACAATTTTTTCTTTATAATTTCAGCATAACAACACATACTGAGCAGAAGAAGAAAACTAAAGTCATATACGTTTGGCTTCAACTGAAAGTCAAAATCAAACAAACTCATGGACGTTTTCATGAAGGTCAATGGAATAAATAAAAAGTGGTGGGTCTGGAGCCCCTAGGGTGCCTAAGTGTTTTCTTTTTCAAGGACGGACATCCATCTTAAAGCAGAGTAGGGAGAGGGAGCCTCTGTGTTCCACAAACCACGCAAGTGTACGCATTCTAGAATTTCTGAGACTTTATTTAATAAGAAAATGTAAGCACTTTGTAAAATCTTAAGCCCATAAAGGCAAAGAATGTTGCCCTATATAACTTAAAATTTTGGAAGGCGAGGACTTCAACTGATATTACTTTTTGTCCAGCTAATAATAACATAAAAATATCTACTGCAAATGTAGACAATCTTAAGAAGTTTTAAAAGGGGTCACGAGCCGGGCTTGGTGGCTCAGCCTGAAATCCCTCACCTTGGGTGACTGATGTGAGTGAATTGCCTGAGCCTGCGACTTCGAGACCTGCCTGGGCAACTTGGTGAGACCTCATCTCTACAATAAATCAAAAAATTAGCCGGGCGTGGTAGTGCACGCCTGTAGTTCCGGCTACTTGGAAGGCTGAGGCGGAAGGATCGCCGGATCCCAACA
>NW_007107729.1:0-788 GCF_000164805.1 Carlito syrichta
GACTTTCTGACATCACACAACCTACCTAGGTTGGAACAAGAAGAAATTGAGACCCTAAATAGACCAATAACAATCAAAGAAATTGACTACGTAATAAGAAAACTTCCTACAAAAAAAAGCCCTGGTCCTGATGGCTTTCCAGCAGAATTCTACAAGACATTCAAGGAGGAGCTGATACCAATCCTACTGAAGGTATTCCAGGCAATTGAAAAAGATGGAACTCTCCCCAAATCATTTTATGAAGCCAACATCACATTGATACCCAAGCCAGGTAAAGATCCAACAAAGAAAGAGAACTACAGGCCAATATCTTTGATGAACATAGATGCTAAAATTCTCAACAAAATCCTAGCAAACTGGATTCAGCAATACATCTCAAAAATCATCCACCATGACCAAGTAGGCTTCATTCCTGGCACGCAAGGTTGGTTCAACATTCGTAAAACCATAAATGTAATTAAATACATCAACAGATGTCAAAACAAAAACCACATGATCATATCATTAGATGCAGAAAAAGCTTTTGATAAAATCCAGCACCCCTTCTTGATAAAAACCCTTGAACATCTAGGCATACGGGGAACATACCTCAAAATAGTAAAAACCATCTACGAGAAACCCACAGCCAGCATACTCCTAAATGGACAAAAATTGGAACCAATTCCCCTGAAAACTGGGAACTAGACAAGGATGCCCACTCTCTCCCCTCCTGTTCAACATAGTATTGGAAAGTCCTGGCTAGAGCAATCAGAGAAGAGGAGGCAATCAGAGGTATTCAAATAGGAAAA
>NW_007107730.1:0-836 GCF_000164805.1 Carlito syrichta
AAAATACTCAGGATTATGAAGATATAGCAATATAATCTACTTAAAACAAAGAGAACCAAAATAAGACTGTTGAGGGTAACAAGCAGTCAACTGTGAAAATATATTAAATTTCTTTCATATAAATAATAAAAGTCTTACAATAAAAGGAGACAGCAGTAAAAACAAATAAGTATTTGAATAACAAAGATCAAATTTCATGAAAACTGTAAGCAGATGTCCAGGAAGCTACCCACATCTTCAGTAGAAAAGCAAAAAAGCACCATGACCTGAGACATCATAAATATATCACAGAAAACCAGTGATAACTGGTTCTAAAGTTCTTTCAAAGTGTAATATAATCATATTAGGCAAGAAAAATTGATCAGTGAATTCTTAGTATAACATATACTAACATATTAGTATCTTAATTATGTATATTATATAACATCATAGTAATATATTAGGATGACCAGTAATATACAAGTCCATTATTTTGTGTATGTGCACACATGCATGCAAAATATCAGGCCTATACAAGAGTGTGTAGAAAGTATACATCAGTAAATTGAAAGACCAGGCGCAGTGACTCAGTTTATAATCCCAGCATTTTGGGAGGCTGGGGTGAGAGAATTGCCTGAGCTCACATGTTCCAGACCAGTCTGGGCGACTTGGCAAGTCCTCGTCTCTACAATAAATCAAAAAAATGACCTGGGTGTGGTGGCACGTGGCTGTAGTTCCAGCTAATAGAAGTCTGAGGTGGAAGGATCGCCTGAGCCCAGCTGGTTGTGGCTGCAGTGGTCGTGAGCATGCCACTGCACTCCAGCTTGGTAACAACAACAAAAAATTGAAAATCCATG
>NW_007107731.1:0-763 GCF_000164805.1 Carlito syrichta
GGTCTTGCCACCCAGGCGGATCTCAAACCTGCAGGCTCAAGCAGTCCACTCACCTCAGACTCCCAAAGGTGTGGGATTACAGGCTGAGCCACTGAGCCTGGCTCCCTTCACTTTTCATCATGAGTAAAAACATTTCTGAGGCCTCACCAGAAGCCAAGAAGATGGCAGTGTCATGCAGAACAGTGAGCTAATAAACCTTTTTTTCTTTATAAATTACCCAGACTGAGGTATTCCTTTATAGAAATGCAAAACTGATTCATACAAAGAGAGAAGGCATTCTCTCTCTATAGATATATAATGCATATGAATAATAAACGAATTCTCCATTCTTTTTTCTCCAAGACTTATCTTTTTTCTATAAATAGAGATTATGTCTATTATTTTAATTAAGATAATGAACACTTTTGCAAGGGCAATTTAATTCCTCAAAGTAGCATATTTTCTAAGTTTCCAATACAGTGTTTTGTTTTGTTTTGTTTAGATGTCTGTATTAGTCAGGGCCCCTGAGAGAGAGAGAGAGAGATTTATTATGTAAATTGGCTACATGATTATGGAGGTTGAGAAATCCAACCCCAACCATTGCCATCTGCAAGCTGGAGAACCAGGAAAGTCAGTGTTGCAATTTAGTCCAAGTCTGAAAGCCTAAGAACCAGAAGAGCCAATTATGTAAGTCCCACAGACCCAACAACTATGACTTCGGATGTTAGAGACAGGATGAGGCGAGAGCTGTGCCAGCTGAAGTGGGGGAGAGAGAGAGAGAGAG
>NW_007107732.1:0-855 GCF_000164805.1 Carlito syrichta
TAACTAGCTGACTGGTTTTCTAGCCAGTGAATTAAGTAGATAGCTACATAGCTAGCCAGCTGGCTATCCAACTGAATTAACTAGGTGATTTATCTAGCTAGCCTGCTGTCTAGCCAGCTGACTTACTAGCAGGCTACCTAGGGAGCCAGATGTCTAGTCAGCTGACTTAACTAGGAGACTAAACTAGCTAGCCAGCTGGCTAGACAGCTGATATAACTAGCTAGCTACCTAGCTAGCAAGCTGGCTAGCCAGGTGACTTAAGAAGCTCTCTACCTCTCTAGCCACCTGGATAGCAAGTGACTTAACTAGCTGACTTAATTATATAGCCAGCTGGCTGTGCAACAGACTTAACTATGTCACTACCTAGCTAGAGAGCTGGCTAGCCAGCTGACTTAACTAGCTGTCTTAACTAGCTGTCCTGCTATCTAGCCAATTGAATTAGCTTGCTTGCTACATAGCTAGTCAACTGGCTGTACAGGTGAATTAACTAGGTGACTTTTCTAGCTAGCCAGCTGTGTATCCAGCTGACTTATCTAGCAAGCTACCTAGCTAGCCAGCTGGCTAGTCAGCTGACTTAACTAGGTGACTTAACTAGCTAGCAAGCTAACTAGACAGCTGACATAACTAGCTAGCTACCTAGCTAGCCAGCTGGCTAGCCAGATGATTTAATTGCCTAGCTACGTAGCTAGCCAGCAGACTAGCCAGCTGACTTAACTAGCTGACTTCACGAAGTAGACAGCTGGCTAGCTAGCAGACTTAACTAGCTAGCTACCTAGCTAGACAGCTGGATAGCTAGCTGACTTAACTAGCTGACATAACTAGACGCCGGATGGCTAGCCAGCTGACTTAATAGCT
>NW_007107733.1:0-578 GCF_000164805.1 Carlito syrichta
ATTCAGTGTGGTTTTGATTTGCATCTCCCTGATGATTAGTGAGGTTGAGCATTTCTTCATGTGTTTGTTGTCTGCTTGGATGTCTTCTTTTGTGAAGTGTCTGTTCATATCTTTTGACCATTTTATAATGGGGTTGTTTGTTTTCTTCTTTTCAGTACGTTTCAGTTCCTTGTAGATCCAGGATGTTAAGCCTTTGTCAGACCTATAGTTGGCAAATACTTTTTCCCAGTATGTAGGCTGTCTCCCTGCTCTCTTGATGGTTTCTTTGGCTTTGCAGAAGCTTGTCAGTTTAATAAGGTCCCACTTGTCTATCTTCTCTCTTATGACCTGTGGGTTTCGGGTTTTGTTCAGGAATTGGATGCCAGTTCTGATTTCCATGAGGGTATTTCCTTCATTTTCTAAGGTTCTTATGGTTTGAGGTTTTACATTTAGGTCTCTGATCCATTTGGAGTTAACCTTTGTGCATGGGGATAGATAGGGGTCCTGTTTCAATCTTCTGCATGTGGTCAGCCAGTTTTCCCAGCACCATTTACTGAATACGTTCTCCTCTCCCCACTGGTAAATGGTGGAGGCTTTGT
>NW_007107734.1:0-850 GCF_000164805.1 Carlito syrichta
CAAGTCACTTAAAGAAGCTGGAAAAGCAAGGACCACAAAAACCCTAATTTCAGCAGAAGAATCCAGATCACCAAAATAAAAGCCCAAATCCAGGACATAGAAGACAAAAAGATAATACAAAAAATCAATGAAACAAAAAGCTGGTTCTTCGAAAGGGTAAACAAGATTGATGGTCCCCTAGCTAGACTGACCAAGAAAAAACGAGAAAAAAACCAAATAAGCATAATCAGAAACACAAAAGATGAAGTCACATCTGACCCTGAAGAAATACAAAAGATCATTAGAGACTACTACGTACACTTGTATGGAAACAAACTTGGAAACCAGAAGGAAATGGAAGACTTTCTGACATCACACAACCTACCTAGGTTGGAACAAGAAGAAATTGAGACCCTAAATAAACCAATAACAATCAAGGAAATCGACCACGTAATAAGAAAACTTCCTACAAAAAAAAGCCCTGGTCCAGATGGCTTTCTAGCAGAATTCTACAAGACATTTAAGGAGGAGCTGATACCAATCCTACTGAAGGTATTCCAGGTGATTGAAAAAGATGGAACTCTCCCCAAATCATTTTACGAAGCCAACATCACATTGATACCCAAGCCAGGTAAAGATCCAACAAAGAAAGAGAACTACAGGCCAATATCTTTGATGAACATAGATGCTAAAATTCTCAACAAGATCCTAGCAAACCGGATTCAGCAATACATCTCAAAAATCATCCATCATGACCAAGTAGGCTTCATTCCTGGCATGCAAGGCTGGTCAATATTCGTAAAACCATAAATGTAATTAAATACATCAACAGATGTCAAACAAAAACCACATGATCATATCACTAGATGCA
>NW_007107735.1:0-1147 GCF_000164805.1 Carlito syrichta
CTCATTCTCTTTTATGGTTGATATTTTGCTTTACACAGTGACTTCTCCATTGCATTACTACTATATAAGACACTAGTTTTTCTATTTTAAAATAATGGTTTTTGACTGATGTAAATGTTCTATATCTGAATTATGGCAATAGTTACACAGGTATCACATCTGTCATAATTCATGGGTGCATTTTATTGTATGTAAATTTTACCCCAATAAAGGGTAATTTTTTGAAAATAATGATGATGGTAATGTTAACGATATGTATTGTTTTGCTGTATAGCAGGACCTGTGCTAAGCAATTTATTGCATTTCCTGCTTTCATATATACTACAAACCTGGGAAGTAGGTACTGCTATCATCCCTATTTTACAGGTAAGGAAACTAAGGCTTAAAGAAGTCAGGCACCTAGGGTCACATAATACTGATACAGCTTGGCTTAGAATTCAATTTTTTTTTCAGACAGGGTTTTGCTCTGTCACCCAGGCTGGAATGCAATGGTATGGTCACAGTTCACTGCAGCCTCATATTCCTGGGCTGAAGGGCTGCTCCTGACCTAACCTCTGGAGTAAATAGAACTACAGGCATGCACCACCACACCCAGCTAATTTTTTAAATTTTTTGTAGAAAATGCAAACATATGTCTTGCTATGTAGTCCAGGCTGATTTTGAACTCCTGGGCTCAAATGATTCTCCTGCCCAGCCTCCCAAAGCTCTGGGATTATATGTATGAGCCACCATGCCAGGCCAAATCTATCTGTCTTAAATAACCATCTCCATATAAAATGCCTATAGAAATACTTTTTTTTTCAATTGGAGTCTCACTCTGTCGCCCAGACTGGAGTGCAGTGGCATGCTCCTAGTCACCGTGGCCTCGACCTGCTAGGCCCGGCGATCCTTCCGCCTCAGACTTCCAAGTAACCAGAACTATAGGCACGTGCTACCACACCCAGCTAATTTTTGATTTATTGTAAAAACGAGGTCTCGCCAAGTTGCCCGGGTGGGTCTTGAACCCTTGGGCTCTGGCAATCCACTCACCTCTAACTTTAACAGAAGAATGTAGAATCACAAAAGTAAATGCCCAAATAATGGGACATAGACGATAAAAATGTAATATAAAAAAAACAGTGTAACAAAAAGCTGGTTCTTTGGAAGA
>NW_007107736.1:0-1051 GCF_000164805.1 Carlito syrichta
CAGTTTATAGCAGACAGACTCATGCAGTCCATCTAGAAAAAGAGGAAGCAGGAAGGATTCGGCCCTGACGTGCTCTGGGGAAGTGATTTTGATAAGAGAGTTCACCCCGCTGCAGCCAGGGGGAAGAACGAGGAAAAACATTCCAGAAGCTCTGTCAGCAGGCCACCATCTTGGCCACAGAAAACTTAACCAGACCCACAAAAGTTGAAAAGTCACCGTTTCTGTAGTAGATAAGTCACTTTAATTCAGACTTTATTAACAAGTGACAATTTATTGCTGTGGAATAAACATCCTTTTGACTCATGGAAAAAAGGACACATACAACCTGAAGACAATTTGATTTTTCTTTATTGGATGCTATACTGCACATGATATTTACAGATGTAATTAAACAGAATTTATAAGACTGCTGCGGTGGAACATTTTAAGAAGTTATTCTGAAAGACTCATAATGAAACCATCAATTCATATGTGTTACAATATAATCATTCATTTATAACTTTTCAGCCATTATCCATGATAGTTCATTTCATAAAAACTCCATTTTCAAGAAGAGGTAAAGTCCGAGGAAATACAAAAAAAAATTCAGAAAAATATTTCCACATCTAGTCCGAATCTTCCATAGTTCTGTTAAAGAAATTATAGACAATATCATCTGCATGACTGACTTTCTTTAATATCATATTTAACTTTTAGTATGGAAAAACTCTTCTTTTCTCATATTTCTCAGTATAGGTTAAAATATTTTTCTTATGCTTAAAAATAAATATACATTGCCAGACTCAGTGGCTCAACCTGTAATCCCTTGCCTTTGGGAGGCTGAGGTGAGTGGATTGCCTGAGCCTGCAGGTTCGAGACCCGCCTGGGCAACTTGGCGAGACCTCATCTCTACAATAAATCAAAAAATTATTAACCGGGCGTGGTAGCACGCGCCTGTAGTTCCAGTTACTTGGAAGGCTGAGGCGGAAAGATCACCGGAGCCCAGCATGTCTAGGCTGCGGTGGACCGGGAGCGGTCACTGCACTCCAGTCTGGGTGACAGAGTGAAACTC
>NW_007107737.1:0-689 GCF_000164805.1 Carlito syrichta
CTTCTATGTATGGATAGTGAAACTAGTTTACCTAACATCAGAGAGAAATGTCTTTGTATTTGTGCACATAGGGAAAATAACACTGCCCACTGGCCACGTGCTACCATAATTTCCAACTTTTTTGTATTTCTAATTGTCGACACTGGTCTAACTGTAAGTCAGGTCTATCAATCCCCAAACTTCTGGAATTATCTCAGACACGCAAGTGTAGGTGCTCTGTTCCTGCTGTCTTCTCCTTCATGTCTGTGAAAGCAAGTTGTTTCTCCAGTAACTCACACTCTAGACTGGCGAGAGGACTTCCTCAATCCTGTTGTCTGTGTGGTTCCCTTCCTGTGACAGTGGAGGGTCAAGGGGAAAATGGCAACCACATGCCTTGCTGCTCTTTTTAAAATAATACATAGATGCTGGTTTTAAATTTGGATGGTATATTTCTTTTTTTTTAATTGAGCCAAGGTTCTTTTTATATGTATATATATATATTTATTTATTTGTTTGTTTGTTTTTTGAGTTGGAGTTTCACTCTGTCACCCAGACTGGAGTGTAGTGACCGCTCCCGGCCACCGCACCCTACACCTGCTGGGCTCCAGTGATCCTTCCGCCTCATGCTTCCCGAAACTGGAACTACAGACGCGTGCTACCATGCCCGGTTAATAATTTTTTTGATTTATTGTAGAGATGAGGTCTCGCCA
>NW_007107738.1:0-848 GCF_000164805.1 Carlito syrichta
TGCCTGTAATTCTGGCTACTCGGAAGGCTGAGGCAGAAGGATCGCCGGAACCCAGCAGGCAGAGGCTGCAGTGGCTAAAGAGTGGCCACTGCACTCCAGTCTGGGTGACAAAGTGAGACTCCAACTCAATAAATAAATAAATAAATAAATAAATTTTAAAACTATAAAAATAATTTTTTAAAAAGACTTCAGAAAATAAGCTAATTTTCTAAGACAGTTTCTGTCAGAAAATATCGTTATTCTAACCCCGGACTAATAGATTGGCTGAAGGTAAAGTTTTCAACTAGGAAACATTTTTGTCTTACAATAGTTAAGGTGTGCTTTAATTTTCTTTTCACACTTTTCTGTCTCTTGTTTTTTTTTTTTCTCTCTCAAAACTTCTGTCCCTTTGTCAGAGTTCTTGGGATATTTCCTTATCTTCTAACCTGTTGTTTGTTACTTTTACCTCGGCCAATTATTTATTTTTACTTTTGTTACTCCCAGCTTCCTTTTATTATATTAAGGTTGTCGTATATTTATAGATAATGCATATACAATGTATATATACACAAATCTATACATATGCATGTATCTTTTTACTCTCAGGATATAGATTAGAGTTGTTACTTTTTTAGAAGTTTCAGTGCATTCTCAGAAGTATGTTGTTTCCTCCAGTTTCCACTTTGCTGTTTCATTTGGTTTCTATCTTTTGTCCCATATATGGCAAATGCCACTTGTTCTTATTCAAGACTGAGGCCTCAAAAGCTGATATGGATTGTGGTACCTCCCTACAATGGGACATCACTCCACCATAACATGAGTAAGTTACTGGTACATACTATAACATAAACGTACCTCCACGATATTAA
>NW_007107739.1:0-738 GCF_000164805.1 Carlito syrichta
CGTGCTAGGGTCGTGTCTTTCCAAAAATGGTTCAATATCGCCAATCCCATATACTTTTCTAGAACCTGAAATCACCCATCATGAGAGAGAGCCTAACTCCCCTGCCTTTAAATCTGGACAGGCTAGCTAGTGACTCATTTAGAGGTAAGAAAATGCAGCAGAAGTGACACTGAGTGACTTCCAAGGCTGAGTCCTGCAGGCTTCTGCCTTGTCTTCTGGAATTCTCACTACCGAAGTCTGCAGCTGCCACATAAGCAAACAGACTGCCCTGTGGATGCTATGCTATGAGAAAACCCAAACTAGCCTATGCAGAGAAACCACATGGAAAGACTCTGAGACCACATAAAAAGAGAGAGATGCTTGGCAGCTAACAGATGCTCCGTACTCCCTCCTTTGCAGTTCCAGCTTCAGCCACCATTTAACTACAACCCATGAAGACAACAAGCTAGCGGCCCAGTTGGGGCCTTCCTGACTTTCTCAACTACAGAAGTCACAAGATTCAAGAAGGACTAAGTTTTGTGGCAATTTACTATGCACCAAAGGTAACTGAAATGAAGTCCCTGTAGGGAGAACACCATTTGCTTTGTCCGCCAGTCATTATGAGCTCTGGTCTATAGTATGTTTTTCACAAATACCTATCAAATTGGTTGAATAAAGGTAAGAGGTAGGTACATTGATAGTATAAAGGAATTCTGAGATTAAGCACGTGTATGGTCAGCTTCTGGTGAGGGCTCACTT
>NW_007107740.1:0-958 GCF_000164805.1 Carlito syrichta
AGAAGTCAAGTCTGCTAAAGTCACAGAACAAATAAGTAGTTGTGCCATAATTCCAACACTGACCCTCCAGCACTATAGCTATCTCTTAACTTTGTTCATGTAAACTTGTATTTCTTTTCTTTTCTTTCTTTCTTTTTTTTTTTTTTTTTGAGACAGGGTCTTGCTTTCTTGCTCAGGCTGGAGTGCAGTGGCACATCATAGTTCACTGCAGCCTTAAACTCCTGGGTTCAAGGGATCGTCCCACCGCAGCCTCGCAAGTAGCTGGGATTACAGCACATGTCACTATGCCCTACTAATTTTCATTTTTAATTTTTTTTTGTAGAGATGGAGTATCAATATGTTGCCCAGGCTGATCTCAAACTCCTGGCCTCAAGTGATCTTCCTGTCTCAGTTTCCCAAAGTGCTGGGATTACAGGTGTGAGCCTACATTTCCCATTTAAAAAATTCTTATCAAACATTAGTATATATAATAGGTTGTAGGTGACAATGGGCATATTTATTTGGATTTATTTAATGTCAGTAGTTTAGAATGTTTTTATTTTGTATGTGTGGAACAGATGGGCTTATTAGATGGCTGAATAGTACTGTGGGTCAGATGGAGACACCACCTACATTATTGAGATTGATCATCATGAGATGCTGGTTAGGATCAGTCTCTTTCAATCAGATCACATATGTAAATAAGCAACCACCCTTTGATTGACTGCTTATGATCCTCAGAGGAAACACTGAATGTTTTGCTTTTCTGGCTGTCTTAGTGCTCAGAGAATGTTAATACAAATGAACTCAGCCATGTATTTGAGCAAGCTGTCACAGCAAAGGGATTTCCAAAGCTTTTTGATTAAAAGGTGTTTGAATGTAGGCATGATCAATTTATGGGCTGATGGTTTACTTCAGCAAATATAAAGATGTATTATCCCTTGAGGTTTGTTTTTAACCTCACTTTCACCTTCATTAA
>NW_007107741.1:0-1299 GCF_000164805.1 Carlito syrichta
CATCAGAGGGATATTTGATGCCCTCTTAAATTTCTGGATTTCTGCCCAATAGGTGTTGCTTTTTCCCCCTGACAATAAATTTAGGAAACTCTGCAGATTATTGCTTCTACAGCAATGCAGTAACTATTAGAATCACATTAAGCTATCAGCAGCTTACTGCCAGGGTAATTTATTTTTTGGGTTTTCTTCCTACTCTTCCATATCTTGAGGAATTTCCAAGTTATAAACTCTAAGCACCAATGCACTGTGAAACTCATCGTAACAAATCTGCTAAACTCAGATGCTTGCTGGACCATCAAGATTTTCTGAATTACTTTCAAATTGCCGAATATCAACCAATGACCATTTCTAGACTATCCAATGCCAAGTATTTTGTACTTACATTATTAGAAATAAAAATGGAAACACTTGAAAGTATGTAATAATGTGTCTTTCTTAAATTGAAAATTTAACTAAGATGATTAAGTTAGACATATGACCTCATTATTGCTGCTTAATATTTATGGCATATAACAAAAATAATAGGCTCTTGAAATTCTAAATGGAACCATCCAGAGACCTGACCAAATTATCACAGAATAGCATTGGAGCATGTCATTTATCCTGTGTATGGACTAGGGCACAGCTGAATTTTCTGAAGTTTCCTAGACATTCTCTCACCAGTTCCCCACAACCTGTCTCCTCTCTGCAGAAGGGCTCTGGGGCTACCATCTGCCGGTTCTGTCTCACCAGCTCTCCTCAGGTACCACACCTATGCCTTCACACTCAGCCACTGGCACAGTAGCCTCACCTAAAGCATCACGACTTCATCTCCACCTCCAACAACCCTCAACATTAATCACATTCCACAGTGGGCCAGAGGCAAGTAGCAGAGATGCTCGCTCACTCCCTCCCCATCTCCTCTCAGGGTTAAAAGCAGCAAAGTGTAGACAAACTCTCCATCTCTTTCTTCTTGATTTCTGCTCAATTCCCCACTAACTAGTTTACTGACTTATTAAAGCACACCAGCCTCACCGTTGAAATTCAAATCTATGCATTACATTACAAAAATTACAAGTTACTACATTCCCTGAACATTCTGGATGGCTCACAGAAGCTATCAAAATCAGGAGTGTTGCATTCATGAATGCCATTGATCCAGTGTAACCTACTTTTTAAAGATATACGGGATAAATTTATTTTGAATCTTGATACACTGCACATAGTCCATTATAATGGAATTCACAATGTGAAATCGTTCATATGTTCTCATGTTTAACAGAAATTTTACTTTTGTTATTTTTAATTCAACTGTTTTTA
>NW_007107742.1:0-1050 GCF_000164805.1 Carlito syrichta
TACACTAAAAAATGGTAGCAATATTAACAATATAGTTAACATATATTGAACACTCATGTTCTAAGGATGAATCTAAAAACATACACTATCTCATCTAATTTTATAGTCATTATATGAGGGAACTATTCTCAACACCCATGGAGAAACTCTGGCAAAACAAAGTAAAGAGATACCCAAACTTACATGATGAACCTGGAGTTTGAACCTAGGCACAACTCCCTTGTCACTCATGCATCTAATTTCTAGATTAAGTTGGTAACCTAATGTTAAACTACTTAAATTAGCTTCTATTTTATTTTCTCTTATGGAAAATAGCTGAGAAAACATGACACAAATAATTTCTTGAAGGATTTAATGGGAAAGTAAAATAATTTGATTAGCATAATGTCTAGCACAAAGAAAGGCCTCAATAAATATTAGCTTTTAACCTTTTGTAAGTGAAAATACTAAAAAAAGAAAAAAGAAATATATATACAAAAATACAGAAACCCTGTCAAGGTCATACAGATAGTGATTAAGATAATTAGTATTCAAAGTCATGTCTCTCTAGCCCAAAGTCGGAGCTTTTCCACCACAGTTTGTTATCTCAAATGAATGAGAGAAATTGAGTCTTCATTAATAAAAGAAATAATACATTTGTTTTTATCATTCTGCTGCTTTGGAAAAGTTACTTTTTTACCAGTTCTCTTGTGAGAAGGGCAGTGAAACCAAAAGTACCTTATATCTTAGCGATGTCTTCTCCATCTGGCATGATTGAGTAAAAATGCAAGACTTAGGAGAAAAATGAATTCACTCTTAGCTCTCGCCTTTCTTTTCTATTTTTCAACATCTGCTGCTGCTGTTTTCTTCATTCCCATGACTCTTAATCATTTTTTTTCTGGTTTAAAATTACATTCATCTCTAGGGGTGTCCTCCTCACTATTTGCTAAATAACGCAGTACACAGTGTCACATCATGTTCTGCTTCTGTCCCTGGTGAGGACAAAAGTGGAACCTATGTGAGACATTGTGAGACCGAGTTGTCAGAAGTTCTCCAGTGCTGCCTCCACTG
>NW_007107743.1:0-801 GCF_000164805.1 Carlito syrichta
TCTACTTCTTATGGCATGGGTATTTAGGGCTCTGAAGAGGAATTAGTTCTAGTAAATTACGGTACCACTTTCCCTAATGGTGTCTCCTGCGTTTTCTAAGATTATTATAATTTGGTGTTTTACATTTAGGTCTATGATCCATTTAGAGTTAATGTGTCTGGTGACAGATATTGGTCCTGTTTTAATCTTGTGCTTCTTGGCAGCCTTTCCCAACACCTTTAAAGAATGTGTTCTCCTTTACCCAGTTGGTCTTTGAGGTTTTTTGAAAGGTGAGTTGGTTGAGAATTTGAGGATTTCATTCTGTCTTGATCCATTGGCCTATGGACCTATTCTTGTACCAATATCAGGCTGTGTTGATTACTGTAAACATAGAGTAAGTTTGAAGTGTGAAACTGAGATAGCTCCTGCTGTGTTTCTTTTGATAAGATTCTTTTGGCTATTCTTCATTGTTTATGGTTTCATATGAATTCTTTATTGTAATTTCCATGTGTGAGAAGAATTATGTTATCTTAATGGTTATTTCATTGAATCTGTAGATTGACAAAAAGCATAATGTTTAGATTAAAAGAGGCAAGTAAAGTCAGAGAAACAAGCATGTCAAATTGTAATTTATGAAATCAGCCTCAGAACTTTGACATCATAATGGCAGTGTCATTGACTACAGAGCAATTCTTATGCTTCAAGAACTTGTGTACTGTTCTCTGCCAAATGTGGTAGACATGGTGGATTTCATTCCCAAGAAGTGAAGAAATCATGTGTTCACACCTATCCAAAAATTTTTCAGGGATAAGTTGCTATTCA
>NW_007107744.1:0-791 GCF_000164805.1 Carlito syrichta
TCGGCCATTCTTATTGGGGTCGGGTGGTGTCTCAATGTGGTTTTGATTTGCATTTCCCTGACGATAAGTGTGGCTGAGTAGTTTTTCATGTGTCTGTTGGTGTCCGTATATCTTCTTTTCAGGAATGTCTATTTATGTCTTTTGCCCACTTTTTAATTAGACAAGAGAAGTAAACCAGGGGTATTCAAATAGGAAAAGAATAAGTTGCATTATCCCTCTTTGCTGATAATTTGATCCTATGTCTCAAAAATCCAAGTGAATCTGTCACAAACTTTCTTGCACTGATAAAGGACTTAGGCAAAAATCTCGGGGTAAAAAAATAATTGTCCAAAATACGGTTGCATACTTATATAACAAAAACAAACAGGCAGAGAACCAAATAAAAAGCACAATCCAATTCACAATAGCCACAAAAAAAGATGAACTACCTAGGTATCTTCCTAACCAGAGAACTGGAAGAACTTTACAATGAAAACTAAAAATCGCTATCAATGAAATCCAAGAAGTCACAAACAAATGGAAAAATATTTCATGCTTATGGGTAGGAAGAATCAACATTGCTAAGATGTCTATCCTACCCAAGGCAGTTTTAACTCAATACCCCTTACCAACAGACCTGGAAATGGCAATACAGAAATTCATAAGGAAACAAAAGCTACCATGAATAGCAAAGAAACAAAGCAGGAGGTATCACACTTCCACACTTGAAAGTTTATCATAAGGCTGCAATAATCATAACAACTGGTATTGGTACAGAACAGGCATATAGACCAATGGAAATGATAGAAATT
>NW_007107745.1:0-799 GCF_000164805.1 Carlito syrichta
CTAGGAAGAAATTCCACAACTGAAGTGCACTTTTCAATGCTGACCCCATTACCCATAACCCAGAAGAAACCACTTTAAACCCATGTCCCCCTGGTTCCTCAGGGAGATAGGGCCTCCCCTTCCAAGCAGAAACAAAAGAGCCCAGGCTTGGATGTCAGAACAGGGAGAGGTGGAAGTCAAGCCGAGCAAAATCAAACAAGAAGACACTGGAAGTTCCTAGAAAGCACATATTTTTCTTTTCAGTTATTATGACAGATATAGGAAGGTCGACAGAAAATAAAGTGCCTATATTTTAAATTTCAATAATTTTTAATGAACATAGCATTTTATTTTTAGCCATGTCACTGGTCCCCGGGGCCCATGTGGGACTTTCTATGGGGACCTGAAGTCACGTATTCTGGTCCTGCCCTTTGGCTTCCTGGCCATCAACTGATGACCCCAAAAAGGGACTTTCATCCCAGAATGTAAAATAGACCAAATAAATAGGGGTGGAGGCAGAGGGGGCAGAGAAAATGAAGAAACCAAATTTGCACGTGAAGCCCTCCCCTCCCTCCTCCTATGACTGATCTGGTGTTTCCTGTTCTTCCTCCAGCATCCCAGAGTTTGATCCTGTTTCCCCACCCACCTCCCTCCTCTCCCTGCCCCCACCCAAGTCACCACGTACTGGGCATAAAACGTCCCCTGGCTACCTCTCAGTCTGCTCGGCTGTGTGCTTCTTGGAGGCCCACTTTGTCCTATTCATATCTGGATCCAGCATGCCCTTGTTTGGAAACAGAAGCCAATATTTTCATTTTATTTT
>NW_007107746.1:0-468 GCF_000164805.1 Carlito syrichta
CTGATCTCCCAGGGGTCTGTGTAAGACCTATATTCTTCTTTTGGTTTTTCTTCATTTGTGCGGTTTTTCCCCCCTCCTTACTTTTTCCTTCCCTCCACGTCACCGTCTTCTTTAATTCTGTTATTCAGGGGTAAAGGGATTGGTTTTACTTCTGTTTGTTCAATCTCCTATTCTTTATGTACGTCCTCTTACTTTGTTCAATTCTGAAGTTGCACTGTAGGTTGGAGGTGGTCCTTTTTGCAGTTTTGAGATGTACTTAAGGGGAGAGCTGTGATTCAAAATCTGTCTGCAGGTCCTGGTATTCGCTGACAGGCGTGTGGATAATGTGGAACCCACTTCCCACTGCCCTGGAATCTTTCCAGGGCAGTGGGGCGGTAGGTTTACTCCCTGAAATAAAATGTGGTTAGCAGAGGGGAAAGAATGGAGCAGATAGTGGGTTGAAAAGGGGAGTGGAGAGATAGAGGAGTA
>NW_007107747.1:0-700 GCF_000164805.1 Carlito syrichta
CAGAAGAACTGCCTCCGAGTAGTTTCTTCTCGCTGTCCAGATTCTCTGGTGCGGGTCCTAACCCACCCTTGGTCAGTGCTGGTCACCGACAGAAGAGCTCCGACAGAAATACTCTTTCTTGTTATGTGGTTTGGAATCAATGAGTCCATGACTGGAAATAATGGTACCACTCCATGATTTTCTATAAGGTCCTGTAAGAGAATCACTTAGCCTAGCTGAAAAATGTCTAAAGAGCGAGAAGGCTCACTTCACACCTCCAGGTCCCTGCAGACAGCTTTGTTACAAAACTTCTTGCTCATCTGAAGCCTCTGCCTCTGTAAATGTCTCCATGATCATACTCTCTCACACATCACTGTCTTTTCACTTCTCTGTCAGCCAGCAATCTACACGGCCTTGTATTAAATGATATAAAGGCCCTGTCCACTCAGCCCCTCCCCCAAAAAGTAAACACCAGTCTACCTGGAAGGCAAATCCCCAGCCAAAAGAAGGGCACTTTATCAAACTTAATGATATCATCAAGATTACCCCCATACCCTATTAAAAAGAGGGCAAACGACATGAACAGACATCTCTCAAAAGAAGATATACAGATGGCCAACAAACATGAAAAAGTGTTCAACATCACTCATCATCAGGGATATGCAAATTAAAACCACAATGAATGCCACCTCACATCAGTCAGAATGGCCCATGATTAAAA
>NW_007107748.1:0-854 GCF_000164805.1 Carlito syrichta
ATGGAGGCCTTTAATTCACAGGCTCCAACACTGAAAGTCATTGCGAAGTGGAGTTTTGGGGGTTTCAGGTTTTAATTTGAGCTGTACAAGCAGGTGCAGTGATGGAAGAAGAACTTCTATGATTATACTGTTGCCACTCCTGGCAAATGAAATTCACCATTAATCCTACTTTATGCATTTTATCATAGAGACTCTGTCAGTGCTGACCTGTTTACTGGCATTCACTCCCTAGGTACTTCTCTTACCTTGGGACTTGGGATCCTGAGAGGGAGAAAAGAAAACAAGCAAAGGCAAGTTCAGCGTCAGATCTGAAAAACAAAAATTCAGCAAAAGAAATTCCAGCCGTGAAACAATGTGGCCAGGAACATTCTAGGAGCAAGTAGGGGTGGAATATGGCTCTTTCAAAAGCAAAAGGCTCTGACTTCATCCCTGGTGGCCACCCAGGTGACCTGGCCCTCAGAGCAGTGTCCCTGCCCCCACCCAGTCCAGCCTCTACAGTGGACCCTGAAGGTTGCTCCAGTTTTTTTAACAGCTCTCCTGTCATGAGTAGGAAAACACATAGATGCTTCCACTTCTCTTTGTTTCATTTTTTATCTTGGGCAAGTTTGGAGACAACAGCATCAGGAGAAAAATTTCATCATAGCATTAAAGAGAGTCAGGGTATCCATTTTTTTTGGCCCATCGGTGCTCAGGCACATCACACAGATGCTTCATGAGAGTCTTTGAGTTCAGCGAGTGAGTGTTTGGGGAAGGAGGAGAGGATGGTGCAAGGTGGGAGAAGTTCCCGTGGCACATTCACCCTTGTGTTGGCCATGCTGACCTCCCTAAACATTAAATCAGATCCCTTGATATGA
>NW_007107749.1:0-883 GCF_000164805.1 Carlito syrichta
GTTTGACTGCAAACTTGAAAATACACACATATATCAACCCAAACGTTAAAAGAAAACAGAGAAAAAAAACTTTGTAAGAATCTCATGAGAGGGATAGACACTCACATTTCAATAATCAGCCTGAACATGAATGGGCTAAATCCACCACTGAAAAGACATAGAATGGCAAACTGGATTTAAAAGAAAAATGACCCAGTAATTTGCTACATTCAGAAGCACATCTCATCACAAGGGACATACACAGATTCAAAGTTAAAGGATGGGAAACCAATTTTCAGGGTAAATGGATCACAAAAGAAGGCAAGATCACAATCTTAATATCAGACAAAACAACTTTTGAGCTATTGAAAAGTAAAGTAAAAAAGACACAGAAGGTAAAAAAGTAAAAGGTCAAAAAGTGAAGAAAAAAGATACATAATGTTATCATGTTCGATCTATCAACAAAAAATATCCATCCTGAACATATATGCAACCAACAAAAGAGCACTAGCATGTATAAAGCAACTACTAAGTAAACTACAAAAGATATTAACTGTAACACTGGGGACGTGAATACCCCATTAACAACCCTAGATAGATCATCGAGGCAAAAAATCGACAGAGATCTAGAACCTCAACTTGACACTTGACCAAATGGACTTAATAGATAATAGATACCTACCCCTAACAATATACATTCTACATGTCGCCACATGGAATGTATTCCAAGATCTATAATATCCTTGGCCATAGAACCAAGCATAAACAAAATTTCATAAATTGAAATAATGCATTGCACCTTCTTAGACCACAGTGAAATAAAGATAAATATCAACACCATCGGAATTCTCCCAAAACCTACAAAGATATGGATACTAAACAGCATGATGCTGAATGACTCCTG
>NW_007107750.1:0-774 GCF_000164805.1 Carlito syrichta
CTTTACCTCAGCTCCTAAGGCAACAGTGTGAAACAGGAGACAAAGCCCCACCCCTATGCTGCAACGAAAAACAAAAGGGAGAGGCTGGAATCGGAGATCACAGAAGTGACTCTAGTCTGATCGCTTATTTTGACCTATGATTTTATCATTGAAACTGTTGGTCTAGATTACGTTTGGTGTTTACCTTCTGACTTATACTGTTTCTTGATTTTTTTGGCCTGTCTCTGTTTAGCTATCAGTATTCTTCAGGGAATCTTTCTTACCTGTCTTTTTTCACTTCTTCCCAGCCCTGTGTCTCTCTCTCACCTGATAGTTGGTATGTATATCTGTTTTCCCTCTTGCACTTCTCCCTTTCGCTTATTTTGACTTATGATTTTATCATTGTAACTGTTAGTTTAGATCACGTCTGTTGTTGACCTTCTGACCTACACTGTCTCTCGATTTTATTGACCTGTGTCTGTGTAGCTATCAGTACTCCTTAGGCAATCTTTCTTACGTGTCTTTCTTCACTTCTTCCCGATCCTGTGACTGTTTTTCACCTGATAGCTGGTATGTATATCTGTTATCCCTCTCGCACTTCTCTCTTTCGCTCATTTTGACTTATGATTTTATCATTGTAACTGTTGGTTTAGATCACGTTTGTTGTTTACCTTCTGACTTACACTGTTTCTCGATTTTATTGCCCTGTCTCTGTGTTGCTTCAGTACTCTTTAGTACTATGTAGCTATCAGTACTCTTTCTTACGTGTCTTTCTTCACCTCTTCCAGCCCTGTG
>NW_007107751.1:0-463 GCF_000164805.1 Carlito syrichta
CCAGGTCGAGGCTACGGTGGCCGGGAGCGGCCACTGCACTCCAGTCTGGGCGACAGAGTGAGACTCCAACTCAAAACAAAAAAAAACTACAACTAGCCGGGCTCAGTGGCTCAGCCTGTAATCCCGCCCCTTTGGGACGCTGAGGTGAGTGAATTGCCAGAGCCCGCGCGTTCAAGACCCGCCTGGGCAGCGAGACCTCATCTCTACAATAAATCAAAAAATCAGCCGGGCGTGGTAGCGCATGCCTGTAATTCCGGCTACTTGGAAGGCTGAGGCGGAAGGATCGCTGGAGCCCAGCAGGTCGAGGTTGCTGTGGCCGGAAGCGGCCACTACACTCCAATCTGGGCGAAAGACTGATACTCCAATTCAAAACATAAAACAAAAAACAAAAGCTACAACTATTTCAGAAATATGAAATTAACGTCAAGAATTAATTTATTTGCAAACACTTACTCCATGCTAA
>NW_007107752.1:0-1228 GCF_000164805.1 Carlito syrichta
CCACGCATGCCTGCTCACAGTCCCGAGGCCCATGGGGAGAACAGGTTTCTCCTGAGGACCCTGGCTGGGTGGGTTAGGGAACCAGCTTCGTGTAGTTTCTGTGAACAGTGATGATCTGCCCTCGGGCCTTGTAACCTCGGGCTTCTGCTTGGCACATCTGAGAGCTGGGATGCTCTTGTTCACCTTCACCACCCATGGGAGGCTGCAAGGGGATGGTCAATAGGGCAGCTCTCAGCACAGTCCCCTGCATGGAGGAGGTGCCCATGAATATCCATGCGACTCTGCACTTGGCTGTTCTGGGTGGGGAGAGAGGTCCGGGTTGAGCCTTCCTGATAACAGCCATGCTAGCCTGTGATAGGACCTTTGCAGAGGCTTTCTGAGCTGTTCCTGGCTCCCACCCCTGGATGTGGAGGTCTATGGAAGATGCCAGCTGACTGTCAAGTTCGTCATCAGGGCTAGTGGGGAATTCATTCCCCATCTGTGTGGGGATCCTTGCTTTTCTCTTCCTCTCTTGCCTGGTTTTTCTGGGTCATCCCTCACTGTGACCCTCACCTGTAGGTTGTAAGGTGTGACCTGTTCTCCTCCCCCACACACAGAGAGCAGTCCCACCCCCTGGCCTGGAGTTGGAGGCTACCCACAGACTCTAGGTTGTTCTCTGAGCCTTGGATCCTGTTACCGAATTGCTCAGCAAAGAGAGAAAGAGAGCATGGCACAGTGCCACAACTGCCCCGTCACAAGGAGGCAACACATGAGACCGGCTCAAGGAGGCTCACAGATCGCTGGCCACCCCAGGCCTCTCGGGTAGATGTGGCTTAGCTGGGATTGGAACTCACTGCAGTCACTTAGAGCAACTCAGGACTCAGAGACTCCATGGCGGTGCTGAGGGGCCTTCTGGAAGGAATTAAAGCGGAAACCCTAGGCACGTCCAGGCATAAGGTGGGCAGGGGAGGGGCTCCCTCAGCGCTCTAGGTCTGGGACTTTCAGCGGGCTTCCCAAGCCCCTCCTTCCTTTACCCAGAGCTCGTGGCACTACAGGTGTGGACAGTGACATCACATTCTGCTTCCTGCACCAGATGAGGCACAGAGGTCACTTTCTGCCCTTCAGGAGAGGATGCTGGTCCTCCTTGGAAACAGCCTTATCTTGTGCCACTTCTGGCTGTAATCAGTAATTTCTACCAGGAAGTTAGAGGAACAGAAACCTTTCCTACTGAATGTCCAGCAGGATGACT
>NW_007107753.1:0-548 GCF_000164805.1 Carlito syrichta
GCTATCTCATGTTTTATCTTCTCTGTGATCATTCACAAAGCACCTTTGCTTCTGTAATGTAATCTGGAGCAGGATAAATTTGAATAATATCACATCCTTGACATTGAGGAGAACTCAATGGCCAGATCTATTTGTCCACATGACAGGAACAATGACTAATAAAGAAAAGTTTCAAAAATGAAATGACTTTTAAACTGAGCATTATAGAATAGTTAAGAGTTGATCTAGAAAACAATACGTGAAGGGCAAGTCAAAATAAGAGAATAGTGTAAGCAAAGACAGCAAGGTATACATATTTCTGGAGATTAAGTGAAATGAACTTAATTCAGAAATTGAGGAAAACAGTGAGCTAAGACTAAACTTCTGAAGTTTCACTCCTATTTATGTTCTTTCTATGTAGTACTTTCCCCATATTTCTTTTTATTATTTAAACATAGCACTAAACTTATTTTTTCAATTAAAGGGAACCTTTTTCTTTTTATATTACTTAATCAGTATATCCAGCTGTTTAAAATATAATATTTTGCTAAGAAAAAAATGGCACTATT
>NW_007107754.1:0-773 GCF_000164805.1 Carlito syrichta
CTTTCAGTTCTCAGTTACGTTCTTTCTTCTGCCTTGCTACTCCACAAAAGTTTTCAGAGTCATCACTCTCCAAAAACGAGACTCTTTATGACTAGGGACACAAAGTATTCATACCACCCACTGTCTCCCTATTGAAAAATCATCTAATTTTCACAGGAGGTGAACAAAAGTGCAGAACTGGCAAATATACCATGGCATTTCACCATCTCTGATAGCTATATCAGAGCCTAAAGACATCCAGATTCATACAACTGTGAAGCAAAATAGTCTCATTCTAGAAATTTCCTACCCCAGTGTTCGGAGCCGGCCACGGAGGCCCACTGAGCGTTAGGGATCAGGGAGGGCCATGGACCTCAAGACCGCTAGGACGTGTTCGAGAGCCGTAGACCCCATTTTCCTCCCCCTTTTGCCATGCAGCTCAAAAACAACCTAAAGAAACTCTGCTGGCCTAAGCTGAAGACTCTGTGACTGTGACAGGCATGGTTCACTCTAGAAACCCATTGTTCCTATTTCCCATAAACTGCGGTTTCGGCTTAGGTATTAGATATAATTCAAACCCCGGTCACATTTGGGAGCCTTTTATATGGTACAAGCTTCTTTATAAGATTTAAAAGAATATTTGTAGAATTAGTATATACTTATGGAGAGCTGTTTTCAGCTTTTCAATGGTATAGATGATTGTCAAGAGTGACCCAGCACAGAGTTTGGGCTGGGCCACATTCCTGAGAGCCCAGCATGTACTTTGGACTGGCTGCATTCTTTTAGGCCGGTTT
>NW_007107755.1:0-8495 GCF_000164805.1 Carlito syrichta
TGAGAAAACTGACTTTGGAATGCAAACAATGAAAAGTCCCCAGAATGAAGGGTCTCAAACTGCAAATGTAGATATCAAAGCAATAATGGAGAGATTAAAAAGAATTGAGGAGACACAAGAAGAAACTAGGAAGGAGCTGATATCTGAGATAACAGTAATAAAGAACACTGTGAATGAAATAAATAACAAATTGATAAGCATGGAAAGCAGAATTACCCAAGCAGAAGAAAGAATCTCAGAGCTTGAGGACCAAAATACAGAAATAATCCAAACTCTTAAAAACACAGGAAATAAGCTCAAAAAGACAGAACAAAACCTTCAAGAGATGAGTGACTACCTCAAGAGGTCTAACCCAAGAATAATCGGACTCCCTGAGGCAGAAAGAGAAACAGAGAACACATTGGAACAAACTTTCCATGAGATCATTCAAGAAAACTTCCCTTATCTAATCAGTGATGCAAAAATTCAAACACAAGAGATTCAGAGAACCCCTGCAAGACAACAAATGAGAAGACCAACTCCTAGACACATAATAACTCGCCTAAATAAAGTAGCACAAAAGAAAAAATCCTAAAGGCAGCAAGAGAAAAAGGCCAGATCACCTACCATGGAAGACCAATCAGAATAGCAGCAGATTTATCTGCAGAAACACTGCAGGCTAGGAGAGCTTGGAGCCCTATCTTCAAAGTCCTAAAAGACAAACAATTTCAACCAAGAATAACATACCTTGCAAGGCTGAGCTTCATTAGTGAGGGAGAATTAAAATCTTTCCCAGATATTCAATCCCTAAGAACTTAGGCTGTCACCAAACCATCTCTACATGAAACACTTAAGAAAGTACTAAACACAGAAGAAAAGGAAAAAAGAACAACGTTCTTCACAAGAGTACAGGGAAAAGAATAAAATATACACGAACCAACCCCAAAACCAAAAGAAAGACAAAAAAAGAAAAAAGAAAAAACCAAGTGGAAGAACAACAACTCAATAAGAACCCCATGATAGGGATGAACTCTCACATTTCAATAATTAGTCTGAATGTGAATGGACTAAACGCACCACTGAAAAGACATAGAATGACAAAATGGATAAAATATCACCAGGCAACAATATACTGCCTTCAAGAGACCCATCTCACTAGAAAGGACATACACAGACTCAAAGTAAGAGGATGGGAAACAAATTTTCAGGCAAATGGAACACAAAAGAAAGGAGGAGTCGCGATCCTAATTTCAGACAAAATACCACTTAAGCTATCAAAAATTTAAAAAGATACAGAGGGCCACTACATAATGATAAAAGGTTCACTCCATCAACAAGAAATATCTATCCTAAACATATATGCACCCAACATAGGCGCACCAACATTCATAAAGCAACTTCTAGGAAAACTAAAGAAAGACATTGACTCTAACACCATAATAACTGGGGACTTTAATACACCACTCACAACCTTAGACAGATCATCAGGACAAAAAATCAGCAAGGAGATCCGGAACCTCAATGAGACTCTGGACCAAATGGACTTAATTGATACCTATAGAACACTCCATCCAAAGACCACAGAATACACATTCTACTCATCACCACATGGAACATGTTCTAAGATCGACCACATAATTGGACACAAATCAAGTATAAGCAAAGTTAAAAGGACTGAAATTCTGCCATGCACCTTTTCGGACCACAGTGGAATAAAAATAAACATTGACACCAACAAAGTCCCTCCAAAACCCACAAAGACATGGACACTAGACAGCATGATGCTAAATAACTCCTGGGTCAATGATGACATCAAAATAGAGATCAAAAGATACCTGGAAACAAATGAATATAAAGAAACATCTTACCAAAATCTCTGGGATGCCCTGAAATCTGTAGTAAGAGGGGAATTTATATCCCTACAAACACACATGAAGAAAATGGAAGGAACAGAAATTCACAACCTAACAAGCCACCTAAAGAAGCTGGAAAAGCAAGACCACAAAAACCCTAATTTCAGCAGAAGAATCCAGATCACCAAAATAAAAGCCCAAATCCAGGTCATAGAAGACAAAAAGATAATACAAAAAATCAATGAAACAAAAAGCTGGTTCATTGAAAGGATAAACATGATTGATGGTCCCCTAGGTAGACTGACAAAGAAAAAACGAGAAAAAAACCAAATAAACACAATCAGAAACACAAAAGATGAAGTCACATCTGACCTGAAGAAATACAAAAGATCATTAGAGACTACTACGTACACTTGTATGGAAACAAACTTGAAAACCTTAAGGAAATGGAGGACTTTCTGACATCACACAACCTACCTAGGTTTGAGCAAGAAGAAATTGAGGCGCTAAATAGACCAATAACAATCAAGGAAATCGACTACATAATAAGAACTTCCTACAAAAAAAAGCCCTGGTCCAGATGGCTTTCCAGCAGAATTCTACAAGATATTTAAGGAGAAGCTGATACCAATCCTACTGAAGGTATTCCAGGCGATTGAAAAATATGGAACTCTCCCCAAATCATTTTACGAAGCCAACATCACATTGATACTCAAGCCAGGTAAAGATCCAACAAAGAAAGAGAACTACAGGCCAATATCTTTGATGAACATAGATGCTAAAATTCTCAACAAGATCCTAGCAAACCGGATTCAGCAATACATCTCAAAAATCACTCACCATGACCAAGTAGGATTCATTCCTGGGATGTAAGGCTGGTTCAACATTCATAAAACCATAAATGTAATTAAATACATCAACAGATGTCAAAACGAAAACCACATGATCATATCATTAGATGCAGAAAAAGCTTTTGATAAAATCCAGCACTGCTTCTTGATAAAAACCCTTGAACATCTAGGCATACAGGGAACGTACCTCAAATTGTAAAAGCCATCTATGAGAATCCTACAGCCAGCATACTCCTAAATGGACAAAAATTGGAACCAATTTCCCTGAAAACTGGAACTAGTCAAGGATGCCCACTGTCACCCCTCCTGTTCAGCATGGTATTGGAAGTCCTGGCTAGAGCAATCAGAGAGGAGGAGGCAATCAGGGGTATTCAAATAGAAAAAGAGGAAGTCAAGTTATCTCTCTATGCAGATGACATGATTGTGTACCTTGAAAACCAAGAGAATCTGTCAGAAGCCTCCTTACATTGATAAAGGCCTTTGGCAAACTCTCAGGATACAAAATAAATGTACAAAAGACAATCGTATTTCTCTACACCAATAATAAACAAACAGAAACCCAAATAAAAAACACAAATCCATTCACAATAGCCACAAAGAAAATGAATACCTTGGCATCTTCCTAACCAGAGACGTGAAGGACCTTTACAATGAAAATTACAAAACACTGCCCAAAGAAATCAAAGCTGACATGAACAAGTGGAAATATATCCCATGCTCATGAATCGGTATAATCAACATTGTGAAGATGTCCATCTTACCTAAGGCAATCTACAAATTCAATGCAATACCCATTAAATTACCACCAACATTATTCTTCTCAGATCTAGAAAAAGCAACACAGGAATTCATATGGAAACACAAACATCCAAGAATAGCCAGAACAATCCTCAGCAAAGAAAAAAAAAAACAAAAAACAACAAAAAAAAAACAAAGCAGGTGGTATCAAAATACCAGACTTCAAACTTTACTATAAAGTTACAATCATCAAAACAGCTTGATATTGGTGCAGGAACAGGCATATATATCAATGGAACAGAATTGAGATTCCAGAAGCAAAACCTCAATTTCTCAACCAACTCATCTTCGACAAAGCCCCCCTCACCTACCACTGGGGAGAGGACAACCTATTCAGTAAATGGTGCTGGGAAAACTGGCTGACCACATGCGGAAGATTGAAACAGGACCCCTATCTATCCCCATACACAAAGGTTAACTCCAAATGGATTGGAGACCTAAATGTAAAACCCCAAACCTTAAGAACCTTAGAAAAAGAAGGAAATACCCTCATGAAAATCAGAACTGGCATCCAATTCCTGTACAAAACCTGAAACCCACAGGTCATAAGAGAGAAGATAGACAAGTGGGACCTTATTAAACTGACAAGCTTCTGCAAAGTCAAAGAAATCATCAAGAGAGCTGGGAGACAGCCTACGGACTGGGAAAATGTATTTGCCAACTCTAGGTCTGACAAAGGCTTAACATCCTGAATCTATAAGGAACTGAAACGTACTGAAAAGAAGAAAACAAACAACCCCATTATAAAATGGGCAAAAGATATGAACAGACACTTCACAAAAGAAGACATCCAAGCAGCCAACAAACACATGAAGAAATACTGAACCTCACTAATCATCAGGGAGATGCAAATCAAAACCACACTCAGATACCACCGAACTCCAGTCAGAATGGCAGATATCAACAACTCAAAAAATAACAGCTGCTGGAGAGGGTATGGTGAAAAGGGAACACTTCTACACTGTTGATGGGAGTGTAAACTAGTGCAACCTCTGTGGAAAGGAGTGTGGCAATTCCTAAAAGCTCTAAAAATCGACCTTCCATATGATCCTGCAATCCCCCTACTGGGAATATGCCCTGAAGTCCTCAAATCACTCTATAAAAAAGATACCTGCACACGTATGTTTATCACAGCATTGTTCACAATAGCAAGAACCTGGGAACAACCATGCTGCCCATCAAAAGAGGACTGGATTTAAAAAATGTGGTACATATACACGATGGAATACTACCCAGCCATTAAAAAGAACAAAATCATGAATTTTGCAGTAACCTGGATGGAACTAGGGTCTATAATACTAAGTGACCTCTCACAGAAACAAAGATCCGAGTATCACATGTTCTCACTCATATACTGAACCTTGAACATCCAATGTAATACTATAAGAAAATGACTGACGGTACTGGGAAACCATGGGGGGGGGTGATGGGGTTAACAGTAGCAAATATCTGTCTGGGAATGGGAAAACACCTCTTATCAACAGGGTGCCTGAATGAAACGTAATGGTACACCTAACCCTTAACTGTACTCCACAAAACCATAATAAAAAATATTGATTAATAAAATGAAAAAAAAGTTGATAAAGAAAAGAATATCTCTGTCCAGTCCTAGGACAGAGATAATGCTGACAGTCCATATTTTAAAATTTTTTCTCTGTCTGGTCTCAGTTTCAGATTTCCACCCCCTGTTTTTTCCATGGTCTGTGCTGCCTGTCTCCAATCTGCTACTGCAGGTGTTGGTGTGTGCTGAGTGTCAGTTGATCTCTTCTGCCTTTTGCCAAGAGATGTCCTATGGATGTTTGAACCTTGTGCATGGAACAGGTGCCAAATTCAGAACTTTGACAAATTGTAGCCTTTTCTGCAACAAGATCCAGGCATTTGGTTTCAGGTGTCGCATCAGTTGGACATTCACTCACACACTTGCACACAGGAATAGATGCAGATTAGTTTTTTTGCACTCACTCATGTGACTTTTGTGCACTTTTATTGAATCAAAAGTCATATTTTCTTTTGTTTGTATAGGTTTTCAAAGCCATTGCCCCATCTTTCTTTTTTTGGGGGGGGGGGTTCTTCTTAGTCAGTATAAAACAAAACACAAGGATGGTATCACTTTTGGCAGACACAAAATGACTTTTCTCTGTGTATCTGTGCAATTAAAACAAAATTAATCCCCCATAAGGACAAAAGGAAAAACATGCAAAAGGAAGGAGATTCCTTCGAACACACATTCCCTTGCTACAAATTTGTGGGGGAAAATTATTTTAAAATTCAGGACACAAACTCTGTGATTATGTAAGAAAATCGGCAAAGCCTCTTTTTGCCTTTTTTTAACCATTAAAGTAAAATTCACTATTTTCTACAGAGTACAACACAAGTTCATAAAATAAAGATATTTTATTTTTTAAATCAAAACAGAAAAGAAAGGAAAACGAAACAAGGTAAAGGAATAGCATAATTTTGACTTGATTGAATCCCTTTAATGTTGCAGAACAGACTGCATTTGGACAGAGTGGTCATTTTTTCTCTTCACATTGTGAAATCATTTTGTATTGCTTTCTCATCAAAAAGACAAAAAAATTGTACAAAACCCTACTTTTATATACAGCATCTGTACCAATTAAAAAGTCAAAGAAGTTTTTCTACAAAATGAAAAGTTTCTCTTTTTCTTCTTAAATTATTCACAAAAAGCAGCTGGAAATCAGGAAGACAGCTGCTACTCCAGGGTCTCAAATCCATTAATACCACCACAGAACAATTGAAACAGTCACATATCGAAAAGGGAATGAAAGCAAAGGCCAGTGTTTGGCATTTGCTTATATCCACAGGTTTTACCAGAGCTTCGCTTGGAATTGAAAGCAAAATATATAGGCAAACAGGACTTCTCAATACACAGGAAGGGGGTGCCTTAGCACCTCCTGCCAACAGAGGTGGCTCTGTGCAGTCAGACTGTGGGGCACGAGGTAGTATCTCAGGCCAGGGTTTATGGTCTCTCTACAACCAATCATCCTTTCCAGGAATCTCAGCAGACTACCATGCATGGCACCCTGGCTGGGCTGCCATTTCCTCCTAGTGATAGTGGCCTCTGCAAGAATACCAGACAACCGGCTGAGTTCTAGGCAGTAACTGATGGAAATCCTTCCTTTGTCAACCACTAGATGGATGATGCTTGACTGTTCGTCTGTCTTCCTTACCCCCTCCCAGGTCCATCAACAACCCTTCTTCATCCTTCCGCCGACCTCCCAGCACTTTCACACACACACCCCAGCAGTTCAAGTCTGGGCGAGAGCTATCAGATACATTCCCTCTCTAACCTCCTTCCTCAATGATCCCCCATGCAACATCTAATCTTCTTGCCTCTCCCCATCCCATTCACATTCTTACTCTGGGGCTGGATACTGGGGCGGGATAGTGTCATAAAAGAAGAGGGTCAGGTCCCCACAACGAACCAAAGAACAGCCTTGTCAGACACCTAGGGATAGTAACCCTTTGACTCTTCACCCAACTTAAATAGTCCCTGCCCTTCCTTCTGCTCCACTAGCTAAGTAAGAGCACAGCTGGGGCAAAGAGGCAGTGGGGTGTCTGGTGCCTAGGTCTGTACAGTGTGAAGCCTGTAGTATTGTGCTTGTCACCTAGGAAGGGTGCCAGCAGGTGGAGGTCGATTAGTGTGCAGAGCCCCATCTTTCAATCTATAATTGTCTGAATTACTAAAATTTATGATTTTTAAAATTTATAAAATAACTGTGATTGCATGAAAACCACCTCAGAGAGATATGCAAATACAGAATCACAATGGTGATGACATGATTATCAGGAGGAAATACTTGTGGAGTCGCAAAAGTTTGGTAACATTACCCAGGCAATTATCGTGAAGTTTTGGTTGAAAGGTGCAAACTAGTATAAGGGTGAGAGCTGTGAAATCCATGCACACTACACTCTAGTGACTTTTCTTCCAGTAATTTACAAGTTCTCAGACTGACAATGCATGATACCAAAATTACTGCAAAATGTGCAGGAGTAATGATTGAGAAATGCACATGAGTTTTCTCCAGACATAATTATCCAGTCTCCAAGAAGGACTTTTGTATAATACTAATTTTCACCAGAATAAACTAATTATTTGCCTTACAGAACTCTTATGCCTGCATCCTTTTATCCTGTAAATAAATATATTTATTCAACGAAGGTAACATGCAGGAAAATAGGTTTGGGATGCTACAGTCAGTTAAGGGAGTAAAAAATTTTGAAAATAAGGTGTATATCTTGAGACTCCTTTGAAAGTCATAACATAGAGAAAGAAGGACAGTACATCACCGGCATTCAATTGTGACAGCATATCAGGAACACCTGCCTTTCCCATTAACTCTTCATCAGTATAATTGATCTGGATTAAAGAAGAATGTGCGAGAATGAATTGGCTTTCTCTCAGGAAGAGAACTCCTCAGGGAACCACAAAGACAAGAGAAGAGAAAATTTCCAGGATAGCAGAACATGTCAAAAAGCCCTTGACACCAACATCTTCCTTGATCTCAGATTAATTTCTCTTTGAATGTGTGGACTTTAAGGCATCGTGGTCTTTCCTGTAGGTAATGTATGTCTGATGTGCACTTTAACCACATAATTCTAAAGAAGGCACGAGCTCACACAAATTTCCTGAAATGGTTTTAGACTTACTGTGTGATTTAATGTACCAATGCATCTGGCAGCTACCAGGGAGGGGCTCACAATTGGTTTCTAAGACACCTTACTTGGCGTCACGATTCAGAGAGATCTCTGGGCTCAGTAAAGGGAATTCTTTATTTTGAGAATTTGTGCTATTCGCATACCATGTCATGAAGGATCACTCTGTACTAGGGCACAGATTTTCATGGATGGTTAAAGAGAGGAAGATGCTGTGCAAACCCACACAGGAACTTTCACTGCAGGACTAGGAAATGGCAGAAGAGGGTGCTGAGGCTCCACCAGCACAGGCTCAGCCCTGGAGCAGGTGCAAAAGAGGGTGAGGAAATGTTGCTTG
>NW_007107755.1:8515-13084 GCF_000164805.1 Carlito syrichta
CCTACTGATGTGGCTTTAAGCATTGAATGTTGCTTGGAGAAATCATTTAACCAAAGCAACAATGAAAATCATGTATAAAAAGAAATTACAGGTGCTTTTAGATATAATAATAGAATGAGAATAAGAATGTTTTAATTAATTCAATGTGTTCAAATAACAGGAGACACACAGATCCCAGGAAGTAGACTTGAAGGGGGTAAGACAAGAAAATGATGAGGTGGACTGTGTGCCACCTCAACATGGAATTACTCTGATAAGATATCTTATGGGAATTAGTTCCTAATAGAGAAATTATCTTTATGGCATTTTGAGCATAAAAAAGAGAACACATCATTGGAAAATTATTGGAACTTCAATGTCAACACTTACGGTTGAATGATCTTTGTGTCTTCTATCTTCTCCATCTCATTTTGGATTCAGTTATGAGCTACAAAAATCCTGCCTTACGTATATACATAATGGCGGAGTATTGCTCAAGTAAATGCAGATATTTCTGTGTCCTGAGAGCATCACCAAACAACATATTGCTCCCTATAATAAGTGTCTGAGACCACATAAACTCTTCATGTACAGGAGTTGGAGTATTGTCTTCTTGATGGCAGCAGCTACTTTTAAGGGTTTCACACATCACCGGATACAGAAGAGGTCAAGACAGTGCTGTGAGATTTTAGAGTCAGTCAATAGGTATTTCATATACACCTATTTCAGGTCGATTAGTGTGCAGAGCCCCATCTTTCAATCTATAATTATCTGAATATTTGTAGATTGAATAATACACCTGTCCCTCTCCAAAGTACTCACTTTCAGGTTCAGTCAGTGTAGACTGTGGCTGAGATGAAGAAGCCTGGGGCCTCAGTGAATTTCTCTTGCAAAGCTTATGAATATAACTTTGTGAGAGATACAGTCAGAAGAAATCATTGTGAGCCCATATGCAAACCTGCCTGCCGGTAGACAAGAGGTAATGGAGTACAATGGGACATCATAGACCATCTGACTGATACGGATTCATAAACTTGAGGGCTCTCACTGAGGAGCAGGTGAAGAGATGGGCTGTAGATGCGTTTCCTGTCATGGTGTGTGTTTCCTATACTAACAATAGGCACATATTTTAAAGAAGTACTTGAAAATGATGGCTTATGACACTAATGGAACTGTAACTATTTTAATAAATTGATATTATACCTCTAAGTGAAAAGGGAAATAAGACAATTGAACAAGAAGGGGTGATTCAGAACATCTACATAGCTGTATAATGGAAAACTTCATATCAGATAATTGTGTCTATAAAGAAAGTCCTGAAGGTAGGTAGACAGTCATGGTCCTGGGAATTAAAGCTTCAGGCAGTGAGTCTGAGCAGGATACATGAGGACAGGAAAACACAGACCAGAGATGACTCTCTGTATGTACACACAGTTCAGTCACTGAAAGCAAAGTTCTTAAAGATTAAGGGCATGAATATTATATCACAAGTTCCAATGTTTAGAGTGTGAGTTAGGAAGATAATTAGAAAGAAACACCTCCTGTGACATCTTAGGAAAATTGTCGAATTTTAAAGTGTTCCTGTGGACTTCCCTACAGCATTTGAACTCAACATTACTAGGAAAATCTTGCAGAGCCAAGGCTTTGCTAAGACATAGAGAAGGATTTGCAGACATCCAGAAAATAAGTGAGTGGTTCCAGAACTATTTCAGGGATAGCAGAGAAGACACAGCCATTGGTTGTGGGGCTAGCGTCTCTGACTCCAAAAGATTCTTGAACAGGATTCAGCTGCTGAGCTCTGAATCTAGCGCTGTCTCAGTGTCTCAGGCTCGCAGCTGAGGGTCTAGGCTATACCTGGAAAACGTGGCCTCACTGATTGTTAAAACCGTCTTAGAATCTTGCTGCTATTTGAGACACTGTATTCAACCATCTATCTTCCTACTTATCTTCAAACACTCATGTCATTGATGCCTCTGCTTGTCATATGGCTCCTTTTCTTGGTAATTAATGGACATGCCCTTTACTAGAGATCTTTCACTAGAGACCTTTCACATTATTCTCTAATTGGTATGCGATTCACAGAAAAAAGTGAACACACAACCTTTAACTCAGGGTTCTAAAATGGTCTCATTATCTAGGATTGCAAAACTCAGAACCCTTGATATTATGTGGAGATACATTGAATTTAAACAGCAGTTTGTAAAAACTGACACCTGGAATCTTGTTGTACATGAACATATAATATTGCCTTACTGATTTAGTTATTTGGTTTATTTTATTACAGTTGTATAGATTCCCTAATAATGATTGTGTTCATATGTTTAAATTTTCTACCTAAGTATTTTATTTGGGAAAGCTAATGTAAACTGAATTACATTTTTAATTTCAAAGGCGAGATTCTCATTTTTGATATATAAGAAAGTATTGCCTTATATTTAAACATATATAAATTTTGAATAAAATTGTATTCATTTATGGTGTACATGGCTAGTTTTTTCCATTGATTATACTTTTTCTATAATTCTACAATTTTGAATTGTAATTATCCAAGAAGCTTCCATTTAGAAGCATTGAAAACTAAATATATCTGTGACAATAATTTTTAAAGTGTTTTAATTGGTGTATATTTTGTAGTACAAGTGAAGTTCTATTTTCATATTCTGTAGTGGTGAAGTCTGCGCTTTTAGTGCACCCATTATCTGAAGAATGAACATTACACCGTTAAGTAACTTTTAAATGGTCACCACCCTACCACTTTTGTTAGCATTCAATGTGTATTATTCCACTCTTGTACATATAGCTGTATTCCCTGTGCAGTTCACAATTATCAAAGAAAACATTTGATGTTTTACTTTCTTTTTCAAATTTTCCTGTCCCTCCTGGTGGTTTAATACTGCTCCATGTGTTAATCTTTACTCTGGGATTTAGTACTTGTTTTTGTTTTGTTTTGTTTTTGATATGGTTGGCTATAACTTTTCACCATTATCAGATGCTCTCCTTTTACTGCCCTTTCTTACAGGGTAAGACTAATATTGCTGAAGTAAGTGACAGCAGATGGATCTGGACCTAGATTTGGTGATTTTTCCCTTATCCTGTATTTGTTGTAGGTTCTTTTCACGTCATGGTGTGTGTTTGTGGAGCTAAGAATTGGCAAATATTTAAATGATGTCTTTGAAAAAGACTGCTGATGACACTAATGGGTCTGTAGATATTCTAAGAAATTGAGAGTATACCTCTAAGTGAAAAGGAACATGTGACCAAATTGAAAAAGAAGGGGTGAGTCAGGACTTTCACATAGCTGTATAATGAGAAACTTCATAACAGATATCTGTGCTTATAAAGGAAATCCGGAAGGTAAATAGACAGCTGGGGTACTGGGAATTTAAAATTCAGAAACTGAGTCTGAGCATAATAAAGGAGTACAGGAATACGCAGCCCAGAGATGACTGTCCATGTGTACACTCTCAATTCAGTCACTGAGAATGAAGTTCTAAAAGATTAAGTGCTTTTACCCTTGGAGATTTATTGGTCACAGGGAAGGTGGGTTTGGATAGTTTTCCTCCATAGTTTCTGTTCTTTGATCCCAGACAGAATATTCACATGGGAGAAGTATCTTTTGTTATGTGTTATTAATCCTGGAGTAAAAGACTTAAACAAAAATAAAAATACTTCAAATGCATGTCCTCTGGTAATTTCAACTCTAATTCCCTACCAAGGTCATTTTAAGAAATTGTATGGTATACCAAATTTAATCATTTACTAACATGACATTCTGTGGTCCATGGCTCAGATACAGTCATTTTCTGTTCCTGTTTATTCCTCCAATTCTTTTCCTCTCACCAGATTTTAGAACTGTTATTTGTCTTATAACATTAATGTAATCAATAACATTTTCACATTTTCATTGTTTAAAATTTGATATTGGGTTAAGACAAATAATTAAATATTATTGGATGTCTATATCTCCAACTATATTAGATTCATTTGTAATATTTAGAAACTGAAAAAAATACAAATATTGAAGAGTTTTTAAATATACAAATAGTGATAGTGGAGTCTTCACTGATTTTAATGCTATCAATTATGATATACAATACATCTAGATAAGCAACAAATTTGTTTATTTACACATGTGTATGCCACGTGAGAAAACACAAAATAAACAACACGCTATGTGTTATGCTGCTATAAATTCTAGAAAATGTAAAACAAAAACTAATTTAGAATAAAGGTCAAAAGTTGCAGTAGGACACAGTGGGAGTAGGGAATGGCTGGAAGGGAGGAATTACAACTGAACAAGAGAAATATTTTACTGATTAATTTGTTCATTATAATGATTGGTATGTTGAAAGCCCAGTTGAGCACAAGTGTCAGTACTTATCAAACTGTGCACTTTAGCAGTTATGTCATGTTCATTTCATGCCAATAATGATTAATTAAAATTACAAAAAATAAACAAGTAAAGAACCTAACTTGAAGTAACTGACAGAGACAGACATTAAGATAAGAAATTCCAGAGATTCATATAAATACACCAACTCACACCAGATACTCTTCCCTTCATTTTGGTACACACAAGAGTGCACACAA
>NW_007107756.1:0-785 GCF_000164805.1 Carlito syrichta
GGCAGACACCTAGTCCCACATGAATACCCCCCTTACCCCAAATCCCTGTCGGACACGCCATGCAAACTCACATAGAATGTTTGACTCAGAAGTGCCAAATATACACAAAGACAGTACGCAGAGCTATTTAAAAATTCGAGGAGTGGAGGAGTGGGAAGTGCACGGTAATTGCTACACCCAGGTCTCCTGAGCAGCAGAGACTGGAGGGAAGAGACCCCAAGAGCTTCACACTGGAGACTCACTGCCAAGCCCATTGAGCACAGTCCTGGGAGAAGTTTCCAGGGGAATCCTGGTGTGGGCTCACGGAGAGTGTCGCTACACACCTCCGTGCATGCGCGGGCACACACACACACACACACAAACACACGGGTCAGGGACGAACACACTCCCACAGAATTAGAAAGAGCAAGAGCATGGCGAGCAAGTGGTAGCTGGGGAAGGAAGTTGTCATCTCTGGTGCCATAGGCAGCTGCCAGGAGAGCAGTGGATCCTGTAGACAGTGTGGTTGCTGGGTTGGGGGAGCTACCTACCAGAAAGGCAGCGTCCACCCAGGTGTGATCGTTCTTCATCTTGTCTTTTATTTTTGCATCACACTGATGCTTCTGATGACGACGTGGTGAATTCCAGGTGTTGCTTTGTGTTCCTCTCGGGTCCAATGACCCAGTGACCCTGTGTCCAGAACACACTTTGCAGAGGTGGGGGGGCACGGGTGGTGTCGCCATTGGGCTGGAGGAAACAACGAGGCAGTGGAGTGGAGTTGGTGGGGCAGCAGCAGAAAGGGATCC
>NW_007107757.1:0-812 GCF_000164805.1 Carlito syrichta
TCATGCACACGACGTGACAAACAGAAGCAGGCACCCAGTCCCACATGCATATCCCCTACCACAAATCCGTGTGGACACGCTGTACAAACTCACATACAATGTTTCATTCAGAAATCCCAAACATACGCATAGACAGTGCCCAGAGTTATTCACAAAATTCGAGGGGAGGAGGAGTGGGAAGTGCATGGTATTTGCTACACCCAGGTCTCCTGAGCAGCAGAGACTGGAGAGAAGACACCAAGTGCTTCACCCTAGAGACCCACTGCCAAGCCCACCAAGCACAGTCCTGTGAGTAATTTCGCGGAGATTCCTGGTGCGGGCTCACGGAGAGAGTCGCTACATGTCACCGAGCATTCTCGGGCATACACACACACTCGCACTCACACACACACACAGACACACACACACACACAAACACACGGGTCAGGGGCGAACCCACTCCCACCGAATGAGAACCAGCAAGAGCATGGCGAGCAAGCAGTAGCTGGGGAAGGAAGTTGTCATCTCTGGCGCCATAGGCTGCTGCCAGGAGAGCAGTGGAGACTGCAGACAGTGTGGTTGCTGGGTTGGGGGAGCTACCTACCAGAAAGGCAGCGTCCAACCAGGTGTGATCGTTCTTCATCTTGTCTTTCATTTTTGCATCTCATTGATGCTTCTGATGACGACCTGACGAATTCCAGGGGTTGCTTTGTGTTCCACTCAGCCCAATGACCCAGTGACTCTGTGTCCGCATTCCCTTTTCGGAGTGGGTGGAGGGCACGGATGTTGTCGCCATTGAGCTGGAGAAACAACCGGGCAGTGGAGTGGAGCTG
>NW_007107758.1:0-840 GCF_000164805.1 Carlito syrichta
CAGGGTGACAGCGAGAGAAGTCTGTATTTATCAGTTAGGGAGGGGGTGGCCAGTGCTGTATTAGGGTCTTTATTGGAGGGGGCTATGAGGTAGTATTCCTATAGGGAGATAATATTTGTGTATAGGTTTAAGTTTCACATGCACGGGAAAAGCAGGAGCTTAGGGCCTTTGTTGTCTTTGTTTGGTTCCATATAGTGTTTAGCGCCATCTCGGGAGACACCCTTCTGACTGTTTCCTGCATCTTTCAAGGTCCATGGAGAGGAAACAAACCAAACACAATAGAAAGACAGGCATGATCCCTCACCTTGAGGGACAAATCTGGGAGCTAAGAAAGAGCAGTAGTGAGACTCATGGATGCTTTTCTTCTAAAAGGTTGAGTTGGCCTGTGAAGTTGGAATATATACCCCTCCTCTATGTCTCATTAGAGCAAGGCCCTATTGCCAGTTGTGCCTCCTGTTTTCCTCCTCTGGGAATTTTTGAACATAATGTCATTTCCTCTTCAGTGTATGTGGGTAATTTGAATGATTAACCTAATCTGCAGGAAGGCTGTACATGGAATAAAGTTAAGCACATTTGTACTGAGCAACCAGATCTGTCAGTCCACTTAAAGGTGACTTGGTGGATTCATACCCTTAACAGAAGCTGAAGGCTCAGGAATAATCATTGGCTTTTATTACTATTTCAAATGAATGTTTATTTTTTGCATTTGGCAGGGCCTCTGAGAGTTCTTGTTATACATACTATGTGTGGAGTGTGTTGTTTTTTTGTTTGCTTGTTTGTTGTTTTATTTTTATTTATTGTTTTTTTGAGTTGGAGTCTTACTTTGTCGCCCAGACTGGA
>NW_007107759.1:0-1108 GCF_000164805.1 Carlito syrichta
CTAACTGTTCAATGCACCTAGTTAATCTGCAGGCTAGACTGCTGGCTAGGTAGGTAGCTAGCTAGTTATGTGAGCTGGATAGCCAACTTGCTACCATAAATCACTAGTTAAGTCAACTGGCTAGCCATCTGGCTAGGTAGGTAGCCAGCTAGTTGGCTACCAGCTGACTAGCTGGTTAAATAAGTTAATTAAGTCAGCTGGCCACCAGTTGGCTAGCTAGTTAAGTCAACTTATTAAGTCAGTTGGCAATCCAGCTGGCTAGCTAGTTAAGTCAGCTAGTTGAGTAGGCTGGCAAGCTAGGTAGCTAGCTTGTTAAATCATCTAGACAAGTCAGCTGGTTAGTTAGTTAGCTAGTTAGTTAAGTCAGCTAGTTAAGTCAGCTGGCTTGCTAGTTAAGTCAGTTAGTTAAGTCATCTGGCTAGCCACCTAGTTAAGTCTGTTCACTGGCCAGCAGGTTAGCTAGGTAGTTAAGTAGTTAACTCAGCTCGCAAGCCAGTAGGCTATGGGGGTAGGTAGCTACTTAAGTCAGTTGGCTAGCCTTTAGGCTATCTAGTTATGTCAGCTCGATAAGTCAACTGGCTAATCATCTTTCAAGCTAGGTAGATACCTAGTTAAGTATGCTGGCTAGCCAGCTCGCTACATCCTCAAGTCAGCTAGTTAAGTCAGCTGGGTAGTCTGCTGGATAGCTAGGTAGTTAGGCAGTTAATTCAGGTGGCTAGACAGCTGGCCAGCTAGTTAAGTCAGCTACTTTAGTCAGTTGACTATTCAGCTGCATAGCTAATTAAGTCAGCACATTAATTCAGTTGTCTAGCCAGCTGGCTAGCTTGTTAAAAATCTATTTACGTTTGATGGGCAGACAGCTGGCTCGCTAGTTATTTCAGTTAGTTAAGTCAGCTGGCAAGCTATGAAACTAGCTAGTTAAGTCAGCCCAAATATGTCAGTTAGCTAGCTACTTAAGTCAGCTAGCTAGCCAGGCTTGCTAGCTAGGTAGCTAGCAGTTATGTCAGCAGTCTAGCAAGTTGGCTAGCTTGTTAAGTCACCTAGATAAGTCACCTAGTTATGTCAGTGGACTAGCCCAGCTGGCTAGGGTAGGTAGCTTGATAATTAA
>NW_007107760.1:0-892 GCF_000164805.1 Carlito syrichta
CTTTTGTACTTTAATAGTCCTACTAAGTTATCCTCCAAGGAAGTTTGCATCATTTGATACAATATAGTATATTGTAATGGTAAAATGTTTGGACTAGAAGGCTGTGGGTTTGAATCCAATTTCTGCTTAGCTGGGAATAGCCTGGTATAAGAGAATTAATATATCCGTGTCTCATTTTTCTCATCTATAAATAATGTCTACCTAACTGAGCTATTGTGAAATTGAATGTCTTAGCATAAGTCAGGTATGTAGGAATGGGCCTAGCCTATTTTTATTACAAAATGCTTTTTAGCCTCATATAAGTATTAGCTGCTATAATTAACAACAGCACTTTGTAAGGATTTCCAAGATTGAAAAACGTGAGGTTTTGACTGATTGCTCTCCCAGAATGTTATTGCAGAGAATGTTGGCTTTGACTGGCTTTGACTCTAGGTAGCCCTGATGCCATTTGCATATGGACTGGTGTTAAGTATTCATATGTAGGCAAAAATACACATTAAGCACTTAAATTTGTATAATATTGCATTAGTCCTGCCATTTACTAATCTGGTTTTCAGAGTTACTATACATCTATCCATAGTAATAGTAAAATATAAATAAACCCTATGTTTGTAGAGTATATACTTTTGATTTAATTCTATTATATCTTAGTAAGATTATTTAAATAATTATTTCACCTAATAGTCTCATTTATATTTTTGTGGTATGTTTAGGTTTTTATGGGAGATTCCACAACAAAATGTACACAGGTTCTCCTTTTGCTTTTGCCAAGTCCTCATTGAGAATATTATCAATTACCACTCTGTGCCTCTGGATAAATTTTTATGTGATAAAATTCTGTTAGCTTAGAAATAGGAAAGCCTTTATCTTTTCTGACAAACTTATGTTTCTT
>NW_007107761.1:0-854 GCF_000164805.1 Carlito syrichta
ATTCAGGATGGATCATATTTAATTGTATATATTGCTTCCCCAGAGGCTCGCTAGTAGCTAAAAAAAGAAATACAAAGAAAACAAAAGGGATGTGGAGTTTGCTGAACAGACACTACCATGTGCATTTCAAAGTGGTATTCTTAAAGTCGTGAACAACTGACCTTTTGACCCCAAACTGTAAGCAAAGCATGCACTCTCCCTGCCACATGGAAATCTTGGAACTGATCCTGGTAATTTACACTCATAATTTTGATAACTTTTGTAGATTAGGTGTATTGTATTAATTTAATGATTTTGCTTTTTATTGCACATTCTATTTGGGATCTCACCTCCCTGTCATTTACAATCCCGTGCCATTGGGTTTTATCCTCCTAGTTTTATATTGGGTTCTAACTCTGAAGGCAAAAGGAAAACAGTAAAATGGTTTCTCAAAAAATTAAAAATAAAGCTATTATTTGACCCAGAAATCCCACTTTAGGGTATATATATATATTCAAAAACTAAAATAAAATTAGTATCTAAAAGCAATATCAGCACTCGTACACTCATTGCAGCTTTATTTTCAATAGTCAAGACTTGGAAATAATCTAAGTGTCCACCATGAATGAATCAATAAAGAAAATGCAACACATGTATGCACGGGAGCGCGCGTGCGTGCGCGCGCACACACACAGCGGAAAACTGTTTACCACAGATTTTAAAAATAAGAAAATATTTTCTTATGTGTGATAACATGGGTGAACCTGCAGGACATCATACTAAGTAAAAAATGAAAGAAAAAGCTAAATTATAGAAGAAGAGGGTAGAATGGTGATTGCCAGCAGCTGGTGGAGAGGCATAGGATGGGAAGATGT
>NW_007107762.1:0-820 GCF_000164805.1 Carlito syrichta
AGAAGCTGAAGACACTTAGTCCCATGGAGTGTGTGTAATGTTCACAATGTATACTCTGAATGCTGTCACTAACAAGAAGTGCTGTTCTTACCTAAAAACTGATGTGCTTACTACCATGAGAGTGGACCAGAAGACAGATATTTGTATGCAAGTCAGAGCCAGTCTGAATTCTATTCTAGCTATGCCACTTACTGTACTATTTTAGGCAAATAATATAATTCTTTCTATGCCTCAGTTTCCTCAGTAGTAGAGTGAAAAACATATCAGCAAGACTATCATTACCTGACTTATCTCCCTTGTACAGATTTGTCTAAGGTACTTCTACTGGGGATCAAAGTTGAAAAATCTGTCTATTTTAGTGCCATCCCCCCAACACTCAGGTATCAGTAGCCATGTGCACACACATGTGGTTAATATGCCTATGCTGGGGAAAAAACTCCTCCCTCCCAGCAGCCAAACCCTGGATTGTTTGGCTGGATGGGCAGGCAGTTTGGCAATTGTAGACACAGACTATACTTTAGTTCCCACATAACCCCCTGGCCCGATACTTGGGTGCACCACACAGCCCACACAACCCTGAATATCAGCACCTCAATCACTGGGGTGCTGTGAGGATGCAATCAGTTAAAACACACAGTGATTTAGAATATTGCCTGATGTATAGTAAGCCTCAGTAAATATTAGCTGTTATCATTTTTATTATCATAATTATCAACACTTTTTTCTGTTACAGATGTTGGCAACCTTCTTCTATAAATGATTAGGTACTAAATAATCTAGGCTTGGGAGATATAAGGTCCCAAGCACTCATCTCTGCCAT
>NW_007107763.1:0-724 GCF_000164805.1 Carlito syrichta
CCTGGCCCCCCGCCCCGTACACAGTGGCACAAGTCCAGTCCTTTATCCCTGAACTCCAGCCAGGCTGACCTTATCTCCTTTCCCTGGGAATCCCCAATTTCTTTATTGTTGGAAGCCAGCCTTGGAGGACCACTTGATTGACAAAGTCCAGGTGAGCTGAGGACACTCTGGCCACAAAGCGAGTCTGGGCAGCTGAGACCCTTCTGTCTTCCATCTTTACTGTTGATACGGCTGAAGAATTCTGTGCAGTTGTGGAAGAAGAAAATGGCACGTTTATGTGAAGTACTCACAGCTAACCTGGGAATGTCATGGTTCATTTTTCCATTTCCCACTATGTTGTTTGGCCTTTTCTAATATATGCAATGGTTAAACTTTGAAGCACATCAAAATGCTTTCTTTCACTTGGTTATAAGTTACTAGATATTGCTTGAGTAAAAAATGATATAAGTATATTCACTCCTTATTTGATTTAGAATTATGTAGCTTAGTGTTTAGACATAAGATTTTTTAGAAGCATAAGTTTATAGTAAGTTCATTATGAATTCATTATAAGTTCTAACACCTAGCCGGGATTGATGGCTCAGTCTGTAATCCCGCACCTTTGGGAGGCTGAGGTGAGTGGATTGCCTGAGCCTGTGGGTTCGAGACCCCCCTGGGCAACTTGGCACGACCTCATCTCTACAATAAATCAAAAATTAGCTGGGTGTGGTAGTGCATGCCTTTA
>NW_007107764.1:0-809 GCF_000164805.1 Carlito syrichta
CCGTTCACTACTAACAAAATTGTTAAAAAAGAGAAACTTGGAGAGGCAGAGAAGATGGCCAGTCACACTCTTGGTGCAGTGGCTGGTGCTACAGCATCTGGGGTTGGACCCTAGTGAATCCTAGGATGCAGAAATCAAGTGCCATTTTCTCTTTCTTTTCTTTTCTTTTTTTTAAATCAACAAACCCTCCCTGACAAGAAATACTTGGGAGAGGCTGTCTATATGGGACTTTTGAGGGAGTGGCCAGGCCCCTGGTGCAAAGGCAGGTGCTGCAGCTTCTCTACTTTGTCCTGGGTTCTTCTTGGCTTTCAGAAGCAGAGCACCATTGTTTTTTCATTTTTAAAACAGACAGAAGTTATTTTTTTGAAAAGTGGCAGGGAGGCACTATTGCCCAGTGCTCCCACACCTTTGAAGCAGGAAAGAGACTGCTCAGGGTTTTGCCTAATCACTTCAGCACCTGGCAGAGCACTGAAAGGGGCTGTGGAAGAAGTCCAGAAGCAAGTTCCCACAGAAGAGTACAAGAGAGGCGACCCACCACCATATTGAAGTCGAGGCAGGAAATTGCTCCGACTTGCTCACCATGGACAAACAGATCCAATCTCTGTGACTGGTGGATCAACTGCTCAGGGCTTGATCATTGTCCAAAGGGAATATCTTAAGAGCACAAACTTCAGAGGACCTGACAAGTGCTGAGTTCCAGGGGCCCTACCCCCTACCCTGATTCAGCTGTGGGACAAAGTGTGTGGCCAGAAAGGAGGAGGAAGTTCTCCAAAGAGATAAGTGGTGAGTCTGGGGCTATCCCAAACCCC
>NW_007107765.1:0-793 GCF_000164805.1 Carlito syrichta
CAACCATCTACGATGTCTGCCTCTGGGCTCATTGCATGACATGGAGAAGAGTGTAGGTTTGTCTCTGATCTGAGGTTTAAATGCAGATTCAGTAACCGCCTGCCCACTGGAAGATGGGGGACCAGGGAGGAAGAGGAGCAGTATGCCCCAGAGTGAAACTCCCTAATCCCAGTCCCGGGTGTCTGAGTCATGGCCCAGGGAGGAGGCAGGCACATGAGAAAGCCTCTTCCATATATTTACAAGGAGCCGAGAACATTGTCTCCAAGGAAATACTCTTGAGATTCTTTATGGCTTATTAAAAAAGTGGAAAGTATTAAATAGTTTTATCTGAAATCTGAAATACTCCACTAGTAGAATAAACGTTTGTCTTTATTTTTGTGATGTTGAGAAATATTTTTGATTTCCAGTGCTTGCTAATCTGTTAGTTCTCCTTAGTACAGGTAATTATATTATAAACTAACAAGGGAAAGTAAACCAACAATGGGGTTTTAATTGCATATAATTACTTGGTGTCCCAAATTATTTTACAATTGAGAAAATTTGTCTGAAAGTTTTGATATTTAGTGAATAGAATTTAGGGCAATTTCTGTATTTCCCCCAACTGCCTAATAGTCTTTATAACAAGGAAATAGAAGCACAGTGATAATTCTGAACTGAAACAAAGTTACACATGAGAGTGATTAAATGAATCTGTTTGTCTTTGATTCAATAGGAATCCAAAACAAAGTTGATCTGATCAACAAGGATCAGTAGAGAAGTTATTGAGATTCTCTTTCTTTGAAACTGGTAAAGG
>NW_007107766.1:0-1530 GCF_000164805.1 Carlito syrichta
ATTCTGAGGTGAGTGGATTGCCTGAGCCCATGGGTTCGAGACCCTCCTGGGCAACTTGGTGAGACCTCATCTCTACAATAACTCAAAAAAATTACCCGGGTGTGGTAGCGGGCGCCTGTAGTTCCAGCTACTTGGAGGGCTGAGGCAGAAGGATCGCCAGAGCCCCAGCAGGTCAAGGCTGCGGTGGCCAGGAGCGGCCACTGCACTCCAGTCTAGGCGACAGAGTGAGACTCCAACTCAAAAAAAAAAAAGAAATCAAAGAAGCCAAGCAAAAAGGACAAATATAATCACTTATACGTGGTATTTAAAGGATCAAATTCATAGGGAACGATCAAAGTAGAGTGATGGCTACAAGGGATGCAGGGAAAAGAACAGGAAGTTCATATTTAACAAGTATAGACTGACTTCCAGTTGGGAAAGATGAAGAAAGTTCTGGAGATTGATGGGGCAGAGGTTACACAACAATGTGGATGTAGTTAATGACACAGAACATTAAATTTAAAAATGGTCTAGTTAGCAAATATCACACATATGTAGTTACAAGGAAAAAAGATACGAGGTGCTGGCATGTTACAATATGGATAGACTTTGAAAACAGCATGCTCAGTGAAAGAAGCCAGACACCAAAGGCCACATACTGTGAAAATCCACTTATGTGGAACAGCAGAATAGCAAATCCACAGAGAAAGAATGTAGATTAGTGGTTTGCCAAGATGGGGGGGATGGGGAGCACTGAGTTTCCTCTGGAGGTCAGGAAAATGTTCTGGAACTAGATAGATGGCTGCACAACACTGCCAGTATACTGAATTTCACTGAATTATATACCTCTTACAAGTGGTGAAAATGGCCACGCCTTTGGGAGGCTGAGGTGAGTGAATTGCCTGAGCCTGCAGGTTCGAGACCCGCCTGGGCAACTTGGCAAGACCTCATCTCTGCAATAAATCAAAATGAGCCTGGCGTGGTATCTCACTCCTGCAGTTCCAGCTACTTGGAAGGCTGAGGCAGAAGGATTGCCGAAGCCCAGCAGGTTGAGGCTGCGGTGGCCGGGAGCGACCACTGCACTCCAGTCTGGGTGACAGAGTGAGACTCCAACTCAAAAAAAAAAAAGAAAAAAAGAAAATGGCAACATTTTTACCAAGTAAACTTATCCCAAAAAATACTCAGCTCTTACATCATTTCTACTTCCTCGTGCATAGGACTTGTCCCTCAGAGGACACAAAGCCAAGTTAAACCCTGCATGAACACTGACTATTCCACTAACATTTGGGCCCAAAACACAAGATTATGAGGGAAATCATTCTTGAATATAAACCAGTGGCTTTCATATTTGGACAGCAAAGCAAGTAATGGAGCCTTGAAATTGACCTTGGGAAGATAATCACCCCATGGACAGATAGATTTCAGTCCTTCATACTCTTCTCTCAAAAAGTACATTCAAGTTACAGCCTTTATGTTTTCAAGTCTGCAAAATTCATCTCAATCACAGACCAGCTTGGAAAATCTCACCTCTATCTCTATGCTACAAATGAA
>NW_007107767.1:0-805 GCF_000164805.1 Carlito syrichta
CGGCATGTGCTACCATGCCCGGCTGATTTTTTGATTTTTTAAAAAAATTTACTGAAGAGATGAGGTCTCGCTGCCCAGGCGGGTCTCGAATCCGCAGGCTCAGGCAATCCACTCACCTCAGACTCCCAAAGGTGCGGGATTACAGGTTGAGCCACTGAGCCCAGCTTATTGTCTTCATTTGAAGATCAAATATATGAGGTATATCCCCCCCCAAAAAACAGCAATTATCTTTTGGACAGCAGAGTCAGACCAGAGTGTCCTTATAGTACACTCAGAATTTGTTACTCCAGATCAAATGGTCAACCAAGGTTTTTATCTGGAAGTTTTGAGTAGGTTGTATCATGATTTGTGGAAGAAATATCTGTGTTGTGTCAGAGGTGACTGATTCTTCCACTGAGATAACACACCTGCCCACACATGCTGAGTGTTCAATTGTTTTTTTGTTTGTTTGTTTTTTGAGTTAGAGTCTCACTCTGTCGCCCAGACTGGAGTGCACTGGCTGATTCCGGCCACCACAACCTCGACCTGCTGGGTTCCAGCGATCCTTCCGCCTCACTCTTCCAAGTAGCTGGAACTACAGGCACGTGCTACCACCCCTGGCTAATTTTTAATTTATTGTAAAGATGATGTCTCGCCAAGTTGCCCAGGCAAGTCTCGAACCCCCGGTCTCAGGCAATCCACTCACCTCAGCCTCCCAAAGTGCTGGGATTACTGACTGAGCCACCGAGCCTGGCATTTTTTTTTTAACCAAGAACTACATGACCCCCATGCCTCACCCTCCCTATACACCCAATCTTGCTCCAAG
>NW_007107768.1:0-677 GCF_000164805.1 Carlito syrichta
TCACTACTTAGAACATACTACCTTTCGAGTATACACAAGCAGTTGATCGTATACTAGGGCACAAAGAAAACTCAGTAAATTCCCCAAAGAAAAAATTGAAACAGCACCATGTTTCCTGACCACATCCCAAATTAATAGCCAACATTCCAACTACTTGGAAATAAAAAAGCACCCTGCTTAGTAACTGTAAAACCAAAAATGAAAAATGTAAAAGCAATTACAAAATGTTTAGAACGTGAGATCACTGACGTGCTTCAGCCAAGATTTTACTCATAGATAAATTCGTAGACTTTAAATCTTTTAAAGAAGAAAGCTGAAACTAGAATAATCCTGCGTAAATATAGGAGGAAAAAGCTCCCGAGCTATGAAAAATAAAAGTAGAAGGTTCCAAGTGAGAAAAATAATACTATGATGAAATAGGTTTTTTTTTTCATGAAAGTAAAATAGTTCTTCATTTTCTTTTATAATGTCTGTGTCTGGGATGGTGAGGTTATGGTTTTATGTAATTATGAAATCTTCACTTAAAGACCACATCATGGCTGTGCTTACTTTGGCTAATACTGTCAAGGTCCTTTCTTTGAGGGAGAGGAAATTGTGCAAAATCTCATGGTTGGCCCCATAGACTTGATAAGCAAAGGTCTTTGTTATTAGGATATTTTACTCCACCATTTTAATAA
>NW_007107769.1:0-661 GCF_000164805.1 Carlito syrichta
GGTCAGTTAAGTCAGCTACCTTAGTAAAGTCAGCTAGCTAAGTCAGCTTAAGTCAGCTATCTAATTTAGTCAGCTGGTTAAGACAGCTAGCTAGGTAGTTAGCTAATGGATTAAGTCAGCAGGTTGAGTCAGGTAGTTAGCTAGTTAACTAGTGGATTAAGTCAGCTGGTTGAGTCAGCAGGCTAGCTAGTTAGCAAACGGGTTGAGTTAGCTATTTGAGTAGGCTAGCTAGCTAGTTAACTAACAAGTTAAATCAGCTGAATTAGACAGCTAGCTAGCTAGTAAGCTAACGAGTTAAGTCAGCTGGTTGAGTCAGTTAGCTAGCTCATTAGCTAACGAGTTAAGTCAGATGATTAAGTTAGCTACCTAGAATGTTAGATAATGAGTAATCTAACTATGTAGCCATCTGGTTAATCAGCTAGCTAGCTAGGTAGCTAACTATTTAAGTCATCGTGTTAGCTAGGTAGCTAGGTAATTAGCTAATTTATTAAGTCAGCTGGCTGGGTAGGTAGCTATCTACTTAGCTAACTATTTAAGTCAGCTGGGCAGCTAGGTAGTTAGCTCATAAGTCAGCTAGTTAAGTCAACTGGCTAGCCAGCTGGCTATATAGGTAGAGAGCCAGTTACATCACTTGCTAGCTGGTTAATTCAGCAGTCAAGAG
>NW_007107770.1:0-714 GCF_000164805.1 Carlito syrichta
AGGCTGAGGCAGAAGGATTGCAGGAGCCCAGCAGGTTGACTCTGGGGTTGCTGTGAGCATGCCACTGCATTCCATCCTGGGCAACAGAGTGAGACTCCAACTCAGAAAAGAAAGAAAGAAAGAAAACGTAAAGAAAAACAACATCATTCCTGGCACCAACAGGACAAGAGGGAAAACACACCAAGACAAATAAAATGGGAACTTTGCCAGACTTAGAAGGAAAACAAAAACCAGCTAAAAACTCTATTAAGGACAGGACAAAAAAAGAAGAATGAACAAAAAACTCATATAGGATAGGATTAAGAACAGAGACTGTGAAGCCAAACTGCCTGGTTTCCCAAAAAATACCACCTACAAATTAGGTGGGTTTGCTTTTTTGTTTTTCTCAGTTTCCATACCTAACATGGGATCAAAGCAGCGCACCATTGCTGAGAGTGTCACATGAGCAAACCTACGTGATCCACTCAGAACCACACCTTGCAAGAGGCCTTCTCACTAAGTAGTGTGGACCTTGTTGCTCCAGAATAGGGAGTTGCCATCATATGGATGTAACTCTCCCAGCACATCACTGAACTCCGTGCCATCCTAAAGTGTTTTGAATTGGACATGCAGTTTATCTGAAGGAATACACATTAAAAATATATATAGGCTGGACTCGGTGGCTCAACCTGTAATTCCAGAACTTTGGGAGGCCGACATGAGGGGATTGTCTGA
>NW_007107771.1:0-565 GCF_000164805.1 Carlito syrichta
AGTCCCCAGTTATTATGGTGTTAGAGTCAATGTCTTTCTTTAGTTTTCCTAGAAGTTGCTTTATGAATGTTGGTGCGCCTATGTTGGGTGCATATATGTTTAGGATAGATATTTCTTGTTGATGGAGTGAACCTTTTATCATTATGTAGTGGCCCTCTGTATCTTTTTTAATTTTTGATAGCTTAAATGGTATTTTGTCTGAAATTAGGATCACGACTCCTCCTTTCTTTTGTGTTCCATTCGCCTGAAAATTTGTTTCCCATCCTCTTACTTTGAGTCTGTGTATGTCCTTTCTAGTGAGATGGGTCTCTTGAAGGCAGTATATTGTGGCCTGGTGATATTTTATCCATTTTTTCATTCTATATCTTTTCAGTGGTGCGTTTAGTCCATTCACATTCAGACTAATTATTGAAATGTGAGAGTTCATCCCTATCATGGAGTTCTTATTGAGTTGTTGTTCTTCCACTTGGTTTTTTCTTTTTTCTTTTTTTTTTTTTTTTTTTTTGTCTTTCTTTTGGTTTTGGGGTTGGTTCGAGTATATTTTATTCTTTTCCCTGTACTCTTG
>NW_007107772.1:0-391 GCF_000164805.1 Carlito syrichta
AGAAATCTCTGATAATCTTTTGTATTTCTTTGGGGTCAGTTGTGATTTGATCTTTTGTACTTCTGACTGTTTATTTGGGCTTTTTCTTGGTCATTCTGGCTAGGGGGCCCATCAATCTTGTTACTTTTTTTTTTTTTTTGAGTTGGAATTTCACTCTGTCGCCCACACTGGAGTGAATGGCCGCTCTTGGCCACCACAGCCTCAACCTGTTGGGCTCTGGTGATCCTTTCGCCTCAGCCTTCCAAGTAGCTGGAACTACAGGCGCGCACTACTACGCCCGGTTAGTTTTTGATTTATTGTAGAGATGAGGTCTTGCCAAGTTGCCAGGTGGGTCTTGAACCCACGGGCTCAGGCAATCCACTCACCTCAGCCTCCCAAAGTGTGGAATTAC
>NW_007107773.1:0-929 GCF_000164805.1 Carlito syrichta
CCGAGGATTTTCTCTACCTAAGACATAATGGTGTACTCTGCAACAATGTCTCAGATTAATGTGATACTTTTTACCGACAAGCCTTGAAAATCATGCACACACACAAAAAGAGACCACTGGAGCCCTATGTTTAGAAACCAAAATAACATGGAGATTTCGAAAGAAGAATATGGGATCCTCATTCATATAAAAATTTAGATAATCGAAAATTCTAGAAAACTGACTTTGATGTTACTGAAGCGATGTTCAAATCCTGAGAGACAAATGGCTCAACGGCTGGAAAATAATAGGAAAAACATGCAGAAGTGTCTAAACTAGAGAAAGTGATGACATATGATTAGGTTGTGCTATGACCAAACTCCAACAAGTCTCTGTGAGCATAGTAATGAAAGACTACATCGTGGGGAACCCCTCAGGGACCTCCCACTGTGGGAGCTTTTCTGTCCTCTCAATAACTTCTGCGTGAAAACAAAAAGACTACATTGCCCACTGGATCCTAGGACGGCCACTTACCCGTACAGACGTTTTCGGATAGGTGTGAACACCTTGCTTCCTTCAATTCTTGGGAATGAAAATCCACCATATCTTCCGCTCTTGTCAGAGCACTGTACATAAATCCTTGATACTGAAGGCTTGCTCAGTCGTCCAGGTCCCGCCCATTATGATGTCACAGTTCTGAGGCTGATGTCCTGAATGGCAAGCTGACATGCTGGATTTCCTGACTTTGCTCACATCTTTTAATTGAAAAATTAGCCGTTTAGGCCAACGAGTGAAACAGGGACAAAACCAATAAGTTAACATCATTCTTCTCAGACCTGGAAATTACAATAGTGAATTCATATGAAATTTAAAACAATCATGAAGAGCCGAAAGAATCCTTATCAAAAGATACACAGCAGGAACTCTCACTTTCCGCATTTGAAACTTTG
>NW_007107774.1:0-959 GCF_000164805.1 Carlito syrichta
CGTGATCCTTCTGCCTCAGCTTTCCAAGTAACTGGAACCACAGGCTTGTGCTACCATGCCCGGCTAATGTTGGTTTATTGTAGTAACGAGATCTCGCCATGTCGCTCAGACTGGTCTCGAACCAGAGATCTCAGGCAATCCTCTCACTTCTGCCTCCCAAAAACTGTATCCCCAGTGCCCTTTACATAGTAAACACTAAATACATATTTGTGAAATGAATAATAATGGACATACCCTGAAATTTACATGTATTAATTAATTGAAATCTCACAGTAACCTCATGAGACAGGTCCTATCATCAGTTTCATTGTACAGATAAGGAAATGGAGGCACAAAGTGGATAAGTACCTGACTCAAGGTCACACAGAGAAGTTGAGTACAGGGGAGAAAACTTTTCACCCCAGGCAATCTAGATTCAGGTTTGAAATCCGAGCCACTTTGCTGTATTGCTTCTCAGAGCATTTCACCTCAAGACTGGATAATTTTAAATAAGCCATTCATCTAATGGTTTTGCTCTGTTCTTTTCCTTTCTGATTTATTAAATTAGAACGTCTCAGTGAAACAAAGAATGCTCCCCCAAACCTGGGTAGTTACAATGTAAAATTGCAAATGGGCAAAGTGAAAAGTAATGATTTTCCTCTCTGTCATCTATAAAATTAGGATTTAAGATTTTGTCTTTTTGGCATAGGACATCAGGCTGTTCACAGCCTATTTGCAATATTCAAGGGCTAGATAAGACTTCTCAGTTCAAAGGACAAGAGCTTTTATCTGTCAAGCCTTGCACTATGAGTTTCATTTCAAAAATCATGTAGGCCTGATGGAAATAAAATTGAACTTGAGTTTGAGTGTCAACTCTGAAATTTACAGGCATCATTACCCTGCCCGAAAATACTTGATTTCCTCTTCTGCGAAATGAGACAGATCTTATCTAGGCTCCTTTATACCCATCCAGCATACTG
>NW_007107775.1:0-1282 GCF_000164805.1 Carlito syrichta
CCCAGTAACAATTCATCAGCGACACATGGAAATAAATCAAGAAGAAACAAGTATTATGGAGAAATTGTTCTATGTTTCTCCAGACATTTTGAAAAACTTTTATAGATTTGGCTGTATTAGCTCCTCTGAAAAATCCTCTTTAACTTACTAATTTCATTCAATAATAATCAAACTTAATATGAGGCAATGCAGCAGTAACTTGGGAAACAATTCCCAAAGAGGGTAAGCAGGAAATTTTTATATATTGCCACAACTACAAAGTGCTTTGGGAACATGTAAAAGTTTCTCAAAGGAAGCTGAGATATGCAGAAAGCCTAGGAATTTACCAGATAAAAAAAGTGGAACGGTGGACAGGATTCTATAAAGAAAGGGAACCACATGTACAAAGTCAAGGCAACATACAGATAGTATGATAAATTCAAAGATGTAATCAAATTTAATGTGAATGGGTTTTAGAATGCCAGTCACAGGAAAATCAAGCAATGAAACAGAGTAGAATAAGAAAGATACATCAAAGGGTTTGAAACAAGTCGAGTCTATATTCTTGGAATAATGGAAAGCTATTAAAAGCGTTGTTTTTTGTTTTGTTTTTTACAGAGGCATGTTGGGTATTATCCATTAGGCCTTTCAGATCCATCTACTTTTCTCCTTCAGTTCTGTGTCTCAATAGACTGACCTCTGTAAATTTCCTTCATGAAGTTTCCCAGTCCTCTGTTTTCTGGATGATTTCACCAGTAAGAGGAAGTGACTGGAGTTCAGTGAATGGAAAAGGAGGGGAGTTGAAATACTGATGACCGTGGCTTCTCCTTTGTGTGAATGAAAGGCTATGTCCTACTATCTAAGGCCCTAGTGTCTGCCAGGCTACCTTCACCTACAATCATTGCCCACATCATTGCAGTAGCCATTTCTACTCTTCTTGGATTTCAACTCTAAGGATGGTAACAACTTCCTGATGTTATCAACCCTGATCTGCCTCACTGTCTCTTGTTCTTTTCTTATATTGTGCCCCAACTTTCTTCAATCATTTTTTTAAGATTGATGCCATCTGTTCTCTTCATGAACTAATTCAGACCCTGAGGCAATTTTACCTTTAAATCAGTGGCTTTATATGCAATAGGAATGATCCTGAGTGGAGACAATTCTGAGTCAGTGAAGCAAGTTACAAAATTGCTGCAGTAACTGGATGAGAAGATGGAAACTATCAGATACTAATGTTAACTGATATCTAATGATGTCAGATACTGTACTAAGTATACTTTACATATTACCTTATTTAAATATT
>NW_007107776.1:0-1391 GCF_000164805.1 Carlito syrichta
CAACAAAAAAAGGAATTGGGTGGGAAGTCACCAGGTCCTACTATGAGTGGATATAAAAATCAAATAGGACCTTGGTGGGATGCTCATCTAGTGATACTCTCCCCATGGCTCCTATGATCAGTTAAGCACTGTGAAATGCTTTTGCAGGTTTTACCATGGTGGGCTGCTGACTCTCATGGCTTCATTTACCTCTGGCAGCCATTTTGACTTGTAGTCTCTGCAATTCTGGTAACCTTTTATTCTTGTTCTATCAGCGAGACCATTTTAACTGCCCTGTCTCCTACCAGTTACTACAACAATTTTTAGAACTATTTGATCTGTTCTCATCAATGTCTTTCCAAAGGTTTTGGTATGAAAGGTGACTTCTGAGTCCTTTGGGGAAGCATAGTTCATGCTTGAGTGAATTACTAAGCAAGAAAATTGTACTCAATATTTGGAATCTCCCTGAATATCTTGATTTCCATCTCACATGGTATTTGTCATCTCCATGAGGTCATAGGCCATTATGAACAGATTGTAACTGCTCAAATCAGCACAAGAAATCCAGAATCTTTGGTAATTGCACTCAGAATGGTAAAGTCAATATGATCTAAACATTACATTTTCTTTTTGGTTGGGTTTACCAGAACTTTGCAATTACATGAGCAAAATCCACTAATTATTTTTACTGTCAGCATGTGTTTCCATAATGAAGTAAGAGCTTATTCTAGCTATAGAAATGGAGACAAAAGAGGTGGGAGAGTGGTTGGGGATTCATGGAGGACATTTGATTTAATTTCAGGTTAACTTCTTCAAGTGAGGAAGTCATACACAACTTCAAGGCAGAAATTCTTTGAGTGGCAAAGGCAGTTTTGTGGGTATCAGAATATCCCAAATTTACTACATTGTGTCCTTTAACTCTCTGTGAGTATCAATATCCCATTTCTTATCAATGTCTGAACTTTTGCAGTATATATCAGTAGAGATTATGGATTTCATCCATTTTGTAATTCAGACACTTACAGACTTGAACTGTGCATTTAGGTATGTATTATTTTTATCATGTAGATGCTAAAGATAATAATTTTTGCTGTTGTCACAGTTCTTGAAGATTCCTAGGTTCTAGTTCTTTTGTTAAACATTCTGGGATTGTAGCAAGTTTATTTGCTTTTGCTTTTTTTTTTCTTAGCCATTCAGACCTATTCAAAGCAGCACTCCACTAGCAGGTTCCTCAGCATCTTATGTTCTTTCTAGAGCAGCTGTCACTCAATTTCCTGAAGGTCAGCACTCAATGAGTACTTAATTTGAGGCTTGAATCACTGAGAACTTAGCTTTATGTCCTATATAATATCTTTTTCTTGAATATTAAGTAGGTTTTGATTTAAAACTGAAGGTCATTGTCTGTGTAATCC
>NW_007107777.1:0-774 GCF_000164805.1 Carlito syrichta
CGGACCTGGTACCTGCTCAAAGTCCTGGTACCAGGCCTTCCAAGACTCAAAAAACAACAACTCAGAAGACAACACAAAAAATTGAAAATCCATGAAGTCACCATTCAGAACAAGTAATAGAAGACTACTTTAAAATATTCACCTCGTTCCCCTGGGAGTTCCCCCACTCCCGTCCACCGCAGCCTCGACCTGCTGGGCTCCGGCGATGCTTCCGCCTCAGCCTTCCGAGGAGCCGGAATTACAGGCTCGAGCTACCATGCCTGGCTACATTTTAGGCTTATATTTATTCTGTTTTTCTTAAGTTTTTGTTCTCCATAGATACCATATGTAGGTAGTGTATTATCAAGGTTCATAAAGGAAACATGGAATTATATATACTCATCAGGAACCTGCATCTACATTATGTTTTTAAGCTGTATAAATACGAATGCTGCAGGCAATTTTTCCTTAATATGTACACAATTCATCTAGCCATTCATTTTTCTGATAAATAGCAAAATATGAAAAACAAAATAAATGAGTGTTTTGATTTATTTTTGTTACATGGTATACTTAGGGTTTTGTAAACCTCTTCTAAGTAGTTTGCTCTGTGAAAGTGTAGGTAAATATTTCACTGATTATATTGAGAAACTATTTTTTATTTTTACTATATTTATTTATTTATTTTTAAGTTGGAGTCTCACTGTCATCCAGACTAGAGGTCACTGGCTGCCTCCAGCCACTGCTGTCTCGACCTGCGGGGCTCCGGCGATCCTTCCACCTCAGCCTTCCAAG
>NW_007107778.1:0-896 GCF_000164805.1 Carlito syrichta
CCAACTTGCCCAGGCGGGTCTCGAACTCACGTGGTCAAGCAATCCATTCAGTTCTGCCTCCCAAAGCATGGGATTACAGGGTGAGCCATTGAGCACGGACGGGCATACATCTTAAAAGCTGCTCATCCTTATGGGGATAATTATAAAATCAATTACAGATGGTAAAGGATCACCTAAATAGTGGACTAGGTTCAGGGATAAGAAGAACAAATTATTATATTGCTCACCAAAATTATCTGTAAATAATTACAGTTCAGTTTTTCTTTCCAGTTTTTAATAAATGTCTGGCACTAGTCCAAGCACTTTGAATGTATTAACTCATTTAAACCTCAGAACAATTGGCAATAGCATCTTCATTTTATATGTGACTATGATTGTAGAGTGGTTTGTGTCTTGCAACATGACTAGTAAGTGCAAGTACTAGCTGTCTGAGATCATCTATGCTCTCTTAAATACTTTTGTATTTTGTCTCTCCAGGATTTTTTATGGAACTTAATAAGCTAGTTATCAACTTCTTGCAGACTGGTAAAAGGAGCAAATATAGCCATGGCCATTTAGTTGACTAAGTACTTAGGCAGCAGTGGTGGAAGAGTCATTTCCTCTAGTTGATGCGCAGACTCTAATTTAAAGTTGTGGTAATTAAAATAATGTGATATTGGCTCAGATTAAGTTAATAAATGTGCAGCAAATTAAGGTGATAAAGCTAAAGGAGAGACTCATGTACAACAATGTACGATAGACATGATTTTACAAAGAATTGGAAGAAAGGATAGATAAATCCAACAAGCTCATGTGGAAACAATTGGTTTGCCACAGGAAAACATACAAAAAATTAGATTTCCCCTTTACATCATATGTAACAAAGTGCAAATGGATTAATGTCTAAAAAAATATGT
>NW_007107779.1:0-1402 GCF_000164805.1 Carlito syrichta
CTTCTGTTAAAGGTGTGTAGGTCCATAAAATAGTTTTTAAAAACATAAATTGAGTGAGAACCTGGGTTTGGTGGCTAATCCCAGCAGTTTAGGAGGCCAGGGTAGGAGAAGCTTAAGCCCAGGAGCTCAAGTCTAGCTTGGGAAGCATAGTGAGATCTTGTCTTAAAAAAAAACCAAAAACTTTAAATTATCCAAATACAGTGAGGTGCACCTATAGTCCCAACTACTCAAAAAGATGAAGTGGGAGGATCGCCTGAGTTTGAGGCTGCAGTGATCCATAATCATGCTACTACACTTCAAGCTGGGTGACATAGTGATACCACAACTCAAAACAAGTCAGCCACAACAAAAAAAGGAATTGGGTGGGAAGTCACCAGGTCCTACTATGAGTGGACATAAAAATCAAATAGGACCTTGGTGGGATGCTCATCTAGTGATACTCTCTCCATGGCTCCTATGATCAGTTAAGCACTGTGAAATGCTTTTGCAGGTTTTACCATGGTGGGCTGCTGACTCTCATGGCTTCATTTACCTCTGGCAGCCATTTTGACTTGTAGTCTCTGCAATTCTGGTAACCTTTTATTCTTGTTCTATCAGCGAGACCATTTTAACTGCCCTGTCTCCTACCAGTTACTACAACAATTTTTAGAACTATTTGATCTGTTCTCATCAATGTCTTTTCAAAGGTTTTGGTATGAAGGTGACTTCTGAGTCCTTTGGGGAAGCATAGTTCATGCTTGAGTGAATTACTAAGCAAGAAAATTGTACTCAATATTTGGAATCTCCCTGAATATCTTGATTTCCATCTCACATGGTATTTGTCATCTCCATGAGGTCATAGGCCATTATGAACAGATTGTAACTGCTCAAATCAGCACAAGAAATCCAGAATCTTTGGTAATTGCACTCAGAATGGTAAAGTCAATATGATCTAAACATTACATTTTCTTTTTGGTTGGGTTTACCAGAACTTTGCAAATTACATGAGCAAAATCCACTAATTATTTTTACTGTCAGCATGTGTTTCCATAATGAAGTAAGAGCTTATTCTAGCTATAGAAATGGAGACAAAAGAGGTGGGAGAGTGGTTGGGGATTCATGGAGGACATTTGATTTAATTTCAGGTTAACTTCTTCAAGTGAGGAAGTCATACACAACTTCAAGGCAGAAATTCTTTGAGTGGCAAAGGCAGTTTTGTGGGTATCAGAATATCCCAAATTTACTACATTGTGTCCTTTAACTCTCTGTGAGTATCAATATCCCATTTCTTATCAATGTCTGAACTTTTGCAGTATATATCAGTAGAGATTATGGATTTCATCCATTTTGTAATTCAGACACTTACAGACTTGAACTGTGCATTTATGTATGTATTATTTTTATCATGTAGATGCTAAAGATA
>NW_007107780.1:0-1087 GCF_000164805.1 Carlito syrichta
CCTGAACAGCTAGAGGTGCCAGTGTGTTCCAGGCATGGGATCTTGCTATGCTTATCAGGCTGGTCTCAAACTTTTGGCCTCCAACAATTCTCCTAGATAAGACTCCCACAATATTGGAGTTGTAGGCATAAGTCACTGAATCCAACCTGTATCATATGACAAAATAGTACTCAGCAGTTAAGGAAAAAAGGAACTAATAATGCTCATCACAACATAAATGATTCTTCTTCTTTTTTTTATTTTTTGAGTTAGATTCTCACTCTGTCACCCAGACTGGATGCAGTGGTATGCTCTCAGTCATCAGAGTCTTGACCTTTTGGGTCCAGCATTCTCTCCGCCTCCCCCTTCCAAGTAACTAGAACTACGGGCGCGTCCTACCACGCCCGTCTAATTTTTGATTTATTACAGAGGCGAGGTCTCGCCAAGATGCCTGGGTGGGTCTCAAGCCCACGGACTCAGGCAATTCACTCGCCTCGGCCTCCCAAAGTGCTGGGATTACAGGCTGAGCCACTGAGCCTGGCCCACAAATGATTCTTAAGTGGTAAGTTCACTAAAGGATGCCAGACATAAAAACAACTTTTTAATTAAATTACATAAAATTCTAAATGGTAAAAATCATTAAGACACAAAACAGATCAGTGAATATCAGAAGTCAAAGTTACAAAGAAGAAATGGACTGCGATAGGAATGTAGGGTGCTAGAACATCATATATTATGGTCTCTCTAGTGGCTACATCATTGTATGCATTTGTGACAATCCAAATTGTTCAATTAAAATTGACAAAACAGCCGGACCCGGTGGCTCAGCCTGTAATCCCGCGCCATTGGGAGGCTGAGGTGAGTGGATTGCCTGAGCCCGCGGATTCGAGAACCGCCTGGGCAGGCGAGACTTCATCTCTACAATAAAATCAAAAAATTAGCCAGGCTTGGTAGCGCGCACCTGTAATTCCGGCTACTCGGAAGGCTGAGGCGGAAGGATCGCTGGAGCCCAGCAGGTCGAGGCTGCGGTAGCCGGGAGCGCCCACTGCACTCCTGTCTGGGGCGACAGAGTGAGACTCCATCTCAAAAAAAAAAAAAAAGTTGACGA
>NW_007107781.1:0-680 GCF_000164805.1 Carlito syrichta
CGAATATACCCTGAAGAACACAAATCACTCTATAAAAAAGATACCTGCACACGTATGTTTATCGCAGCATTGTTCACAATAGCAAGAACCTGGAAACAACCATGCTGCCCATCAAAAGAGGACTGGATTAAAAAAATGTGGTACATATACACGATGGAATACTACGCAGCCATAAAAAATAACAAAATCATGAATTTCGCTGCAACCTGGATGGAACTAGAGTCTATAATTCTGAGTGACCTCTCACAAAAACAAAAATCCGAATATCACATATTCTCACTCATATAATGGACCTTGAACATCCAATGCAATACTATGAGAAAATGACGGATGGTACTGCGAAACTATGGGGGGGAGGGGGATGGGATTAACAGTAGCAAATATCTGTCGGGGGATGGGAAAACACTTCTTATCTACAGGGTGCCTGAATGAAACGTCATTGTACACCTAACCCTTAACTGTACCCCACAAAACCATAATAAAAAATACTGATTAATGGAAAAAAAAAAAAAAAAAAAAACCTGGAATGGATAAAATGGGTGTGGAACATACACAAAATGGAATATTATGCATCCCTGACAAGTGACAGGTATAAGGATTTTGGAGAAAACTTGATGGATATGAATTTCGTCATTCTCAGTGATTTATCACGGAAACAAAGAATAGAGTTCATAATGTGC
>NW_007107782.1:0-746 GCF_000164805.1 Carlito syrichta
CACTCCCACCAGCAGTGTAGAAGTGTTCCCTTTTCACCACACCCTCTCCAGCAGCTGTTATTTTTTGAGTTGTTGATAATTGCCATTCTGACTGGAGTTAGGTGGTATCTCAGTGTGGTTTTGATTTGCATCTCCCTGATGATTAGTGAGGTTGAGCATTTCTTCATGTGTTTGTTGGCTGCTCGAATGTCTTCTTTTGTGAAGTGTCTGTTCATGTCTTTTGCCCATTTTATAATGGGATTATTTGTTTTCTTCTTTTCAGTACGTTTCAGTTCCTTATAGATCCAGGATGTTAAGCCTTTGTCAGACCTAGAGTTGGCAAATACTTTTTCCCAGTCTGTAGGCTGTCTCCCTGCTCTCTTGAAGGTTTCTTTGGCTTTGCAGAAGCGTGTCAGTTTAATAAGGTCCCATTTGTCTATCTTCTCTCTTAAGTCCTGTGGGTTTGGGGTTTTGTACAGGAATTGGATGCCTTTTCCGATTTCCATGAGAGTATTTCCTTCCTTTTCTAATGTTTTTATGGTTTGAGGTTTTACATTTAGGTCTCGGATCCATTTGGAGTTAACCTTTGTGCATGGGGATAAATAGGGGTCCTGTTTCAATCTTCTGCATGTGCCCAACAAATTTTCCCAACACCATTTACTGAATAGGTTCTCCTCTCCCCATTGGTAGGTGGTGGGGGCTTTGTCGAAGATGAGTTGGTTGACAAATTGACGTTTTGCTTCTGGAATCTCTCTTCAGTTCCCTTG
>NW_007107783.1:0-656 GCF_000164805.1 Carlito syrichta
GAAAAGTTATAAATGAATGATTATATTGTAACACATATGAATTGATGGTTTCATTATGAGTCTTTCAGAATAACTTCTTAAAATGTTCCACCACAGCAGTCTTATAAATTCTTTTTAATTACATCTGTAAATATCATGTGCAGTATAGCATCCAATAAAGAAAAATCAAATTGTCTTCAGGTTGTATGTGTCCTTTTTTCCATGAGTCAAAAGGATGTTTATTCCACAGCAATAAATTGTCACTTGTTAATAAAGTCTGAATTAAAGTGACTTATCTACTACAGAAACAGTGACTTTTCAACTTTCGTGGGTCTGGTTTAGTTTTCTGTGGCCAAGATGGTGGCCTGCTGACAGAGCTTCTGGAATGTTTTTCCTCGTTCTTCCCCCTGGCTGCAGCGGGGTGAACTCTCTTATCAAAATCACTTCCCCAGAGCACGTCAGGGCCGAATCCTTCCTGCTTCCTCTTTTTCTAGATGGACTGCATGAGTCTGTCTGCTATAAACTGGCCACGTTCTAGCTGCCATGGTAGGTTTTTTTGCTGTGACATTGCAAAGCAAATATTTTTTTCCTTTACTGTGTAGATAGAGAAAAACAACATAGCAACAACAAGGGGCAGTGACAGGAGGAAACATCCCTGTGGGGACATTGCCAGTTCC
>NW_007107784.1:0-1027 GCF_000164805.1 Carlito syrichta
TCTACAAAACATACAAGGAGGACTTGATAACAAACCTATTGAAAGTATTCCAGGTGATTGAGAAAGATGGACTCTCCCCAAATCATTTTGCAAAGCTAACATCACATTGATACCCAAGCCAGGTAAAGATCCAACAAAGAAAGAGAGCTACAGGCCAATATTCTTGATGAACATAGATGCTGAAATTCTCAACGAGATCCTAGCAAACTGGATTCAACAGCATACCTAAAAAAATAGTCCACCATGACTAAGTAGGCTTCATCCCAGGGATGCAGGGCTGGTTCAACATTTGTCAAACCATAAATGTCATTAAATACATCAACAGACATAAAAAAATAAAAGCCACATGATTATATCATTAAATGCAGAAAAAGCTTTTGATAAAATACAAACCCTCAAACATCTAGGCATAGATGGAACATGCCTCAAAATAGTAAGAGCTATCTATGATAAACCCACAGCCAGCATACTGGTGAACACACAGAAATTGGAAACACTTCCCCTGAAAACTGGAACAAGACAAGGATGCCCACTCACCCCTCTTGTTCAACATAGATTCGGAAGACCTAGCCAGAGCAATCAGACAAGAGAAGGAGATTAGGGATATCCAAATAGGAAAAGAGAAAGTCAAGTTATTCCTCTTACAGACAACATGATTCTATAACTGAAAAATCAAAGAGAATCTGTCAAAAACCTACTTGCACTGATAAAGGACTTTGACAAAGTCTCAGGGTATAAAATAAACTTGCAAAAGACAATCGTATTTCTTTACACCAATAAATAAGCAACAGAAACCCAAATGAAAAGCATAATCCCATTCACAATAGCCACCGAAAAAAGAAATACCTTGGCATCATCCTAACCAGAGATGTGAAAACCTTTACCATGGAAACTACAAATACTGCTCAAAGAAATCAAAGATGACACAAACAAATGGAAAGATATTCCATGCACATGGATTGGAAGAATCAACATTGTTTTTGATTCCATTCTACCTAAGGCAATTTACAAATTTAAATCAGTACTC
>NW_007107785.1:0-1012 GCF_000164805.1 Carlito syrichta
TTAAGTGTATGCCCCATGGTCTTTCTGAGTCAGCACAGAAAATATTAATACATGACTCTACCCCCAAGCCACAGAGAGTAAGAGCAACACAGCCCCACAACTTGATGCCATGTTTGGGATCTTCTGAGTCCTGATATAGCCCTAAGTTGCCGTGTTTGGGTCTACTAAGTCAAGATATAGCATGAGAAGTGAGGTCACAGGTGTACAAAAAAGAATCCTGTACATAAACTCAAGAATGAGTCCAAGGCCTGGCACTGAGATTAAAGAGTTTGATTCAACAATTCTTTTATGTCAAAGTCAATGTCTAAACACTTACACTTATAACAGCTTCATCAAACAAGAGAAAATTGGGGTTTCACTTACAGAATCATCTGACACCCTCAGTAATGAAAGGAAACAAAGGAATCCTAATCAATTTTCCTTTTTTAAATGGAAAGCTAAACTCTTGCCCATTTTTGAACTACTGTTCTATTCAGAGAACTATTATTCATAAGTTAAGTATCCATTTCTAAGTTCTTATGAACATCATGCAGGAGACAGCCATGGAGTACCCAAGCATTAAGCAAAAGTGCTGGCCTTGTGGTCTGCATCACTTCCCAGGGAATAAACCGGTTTTGCTCAGGCATCGTAGAAGCATTACTGCAAATGCCACCAGCATTATTCAAAGCAGAATAAGCCACGTGATGCTCTCTGTCCACGTACTCTTGGCCTGTTATCCTTCCTTTCATCATTACTAATCTCTTAACTAGAACCTTTACAACTTTTTAAAGTCCAAGGTTTTACAGCAGCATTTTAAGGTAAGGAATTTTGAGAAAATAAGATTTAAAGACTCACCCTTTAATGAGAGTGAAAAAGAAAACCACAAGCTAGGTAAGTATTTAGCAAAAGAGCCAGGTGCAATGGTCTGTAATCCCAACACTTTGGGAGGCTGAGGAGGGAGGATTGCTTAAACCTAAGAGTTCTAGGCTGGAATGAGCTGTGATCATGCCACTGCATGCCAGCATGGGTGAAA
>NW_007107786.1:0-1065 GCF_000164805.1 Carlito syrichta
ACAATAGCCATTCTACTGGATGAGAGGATATCTCATAGAGGTTTTGATTTGCATTTTCCTGATAATTAGTGATGTTGAACATTTTTTCATACTCCCATTATCTTCCTTAGCAAAATGTCTATTTAGATCATTTTCTCATTTTTTTGTTTGAATTTTTTGTGTTTTTTTTCTGTTGAATTGTTGGAGATTCTTATATATTCTGGTGTGAATCACTTGTTAAATGGATAGTTTGCTAATATTTTCTATTGTTGTGTAGGTTATTTCTTCACTTTGTTGATTGTTTCCTTTGCTGCGCAGTAAATTTTTAGCTTGATTGTAATCCCATTTATATATTTTTGCTCTTGTTGCCTGTAATATTAGGGTCTTATCCCCCCAAATCATTGCCTAGACTAATGTCCTGGAGTTTTTTCCCAATGTTTTTTTTTAATAGTTTCATAGTTTTACATTTAAGTCTTTAATCCACTTTGAGATGATTTTTGTATACAGTGAAAGATAGGAAACTAGTTTTACTCTACATGTGGATGTTCCATTTCCCAGTCCCATTATTAAACAGACTTTCCCCTACATATATTCTCCTTTATTCAAGTGAGTTGATTGTAAGTGTATGGATTTATTTCTGAATTTTCTATTATACTAGTCTGTGAATCTGTTTTTATGTCAGTATTATGCTGTTTTGATTACTGTAGCTTTGTAATATAACTTGGGATCAGGTAGTGTGAAGCTTTCAGCATTGTTCTTTTTGCTCAGGATTTCTTGAGCTATTTAGAGTCTTTTGTGGTTCCATACAAATTTTTGGGTTTTTTTTTCTAGCTTTGTGAAAAATGCCATTGGAATTCTGATAGAGATTGCATTGAATTTGTAAATCACTTTGGAGAGTACAAACATTGTTAAAATATTAATGTCTCTTTAGCATCTTAAATCAATGTTTTAAGTTTTTCTTGTAAAGATATTTTACTTCTTTGGTAAGATTTTATTTTTATATAGGTATTTTATTTTTATATAGGTACTGTAAATAAAATTGCTTTCTTAAATTTCTTTTTTTAACTCGATTGCTGTTAGTGTATA
>NW_007107787.1:0-689 GCF_000164805.1 Carlito syrichta
AAACCTTCTCAACAGAAGGAAACCATATAGTGGTTAGGAAGGGAGCCCTCACCAGGAATTGAATCACTTGGCACCTTGACCTTGGACATCCAGCCTTAAGAACTGAGCAAGTACTTTTCTGTTGTTTCAGCCACCTGACCCGTGGTATTTTGATATGACAGTGGAGTTGACCAGTGCATGCCCACACCAGTCACAGCAGAGGCCCAGGTGCTGCCAGATAGCCACAGTTCCCCAAGGTCTCATCTAAGTTTATACATGGTGAGTGTCTGGGCCTCGCCCTGATTCTCTCCATGGTCTGACCTCTGTCTGCCTGTCTGTGTCTGGCATCTTCGTGACACAATACACAGACTGTCTGGTTTGGACTTTTCTTTTATTTTCTTTTTATGAGTTGGAGTCTCACTCTGTCACCCAGACTGGAGTGCAGTGGCCGCTCCCGGCGATCCTTCCACCTCAGCCTTCCAAGTAGCCAGAATTACAGGCGTGTGCTACCACGCCCGGCTAATTTTTTGATTTAATGTAGAGATGAGGTCTCGTCAAGTTGCCTAGGTGGGTCTCAAACCCGCGGGCTCAGGCAATCCAGTCACCTCGGCCTCCCAAAGTGTGGTATCACAGGCTGAGCCACCAAGTCCAGTTGGTGTGAACTTTTCAAGGACATATGTGTGTAGATGACTTGAGAAGACTTGGGCCTG
>NW_007107788.1:0-667 GCF_000164805.1 Carlito syrichta
GATCTTAGAATATGTTCCATGTGGTGATGAGTAGAATGTGTATTCTGTGATCTTTGGATGGAGTGTTCTGTAGGTATCAATTAAGTTCATTTGGTCCAAAGTCACATTGAGAGTCCAGAACTCCTTGCTGATTTTTTTGTCCTGATGATCTGTCTAGGGTTGTGAGTATGGTATTAAAGTCCCCAGTTATGATGGTGTTAGAGTCAATATCTTTCTTTAGTTTTCCTAGAAGTTGCTTTATGAAAGTTGGCACACATATATTGGGTGCATATATGTTTAGGATAGATATTTCTTGTTGATGGATTGAGCCTTTAATCATTATGTAGTGGCCTTCTGTATCTTTTTTGATTTTTAATAGCTTGAAGGGTATTTTGTCTGAAATTAAGATCGCTACTCCTCCTTTCTTTTGTATTCCGTTCACCTGAAAGTTTGTTTCCCATCCTCTTACTTTGAGTCTGTGGGTGTCCTTTCTATTGAGATGAGTCTCTTGAAGGCAATAGATTGTTGCCTGGTGATATTTTATCCATTTTGCCATTCTATGTCTTTTCAGTGATGCATTTAGTCCATTCACATTTAGGCTAATAATTGAAATGCAAGAGTTGATCCCTGTCATAAGGTTCTTACAGAGTTGTTCCTGTTTGTTTGTTGCCTTTCTTTGGGTTCTGGA
>NW_007107788.1:1438-1767 GCF_000164805.1 Carlito syrichta
GTTCTGTGTTTTGGTCTTCGAGCTCTGAGATTCTTTCTTCTGTTTGGCTGATTCTGCTTTCCATGTTTATTAGTCTATTATTCATTTCCATCACAGTATTCTTTACTGTTGTCATTTCTGACATCGGCTCCTTCCTATATTCCTCTTGTCTCTCCTCAATTTTTTTAATTCTCTCCATTCATGTTTTGATGTCTGGGTTTGTTGCATGTAACCAGTCATTGTGGGGGCTCTTCATTGTTTGTGTTCCAGAATCTGTTTCCTCAGTGTCTGATCTCCCAGGGGTCTGTGTGAGACCTATATTCTTCTTTTGGTTTTTCTTCATTTGTGTG
>NW_007107788.1:1787-90894 GCF_000164805.1 Carlito syrichta
ATTGGTTTACTTCTGTTTGTTCAATCTCCTATCTTTATGTATGCCCTCTTACTTTGTTCAATTCTAGAGTTGCACTGTAGGTTGGGGGTGGTCCTTTTTGCAGTTTTGAGATTTACTTAAAGGGGCAGCTATGATTCAAAATCTATCTTCAGGTCCTGGTATTCGCTGACAGGTATGTGAATAATCTGGAACCCACTTCCCACTACCTTGGAATCTGTCCATGTTGTGGGGCTGTAGGTTTACTTCCTGAAATAAAATGTGGTTAGCAGAGGGGAGAGAATGGAGCAGGCAGTGGGTTGATGATGGGGATGGAGAGATAGAGGAGTAAGGGGGGGAAACAAATGAGTGTGCCAACAAATAGAGAGGCCTATACTGAAACAGATAAAAATAATAGACCACATCTACAGACAAACCAACTCTCATACTAACAAAAATAAAACATATAGTGATACTAACATACCAGCTATCCAACCACCTTATTAGTGTGCTGTTCCTGTATACAAAGATATGGTTTACAGAGAGAAGTTAAGAGAAGAAAAGGAAGAGGAAAAAAGAAAAAAAGGAACAATACAGTAGGAATAGTATTAAGTCATTAAACAAACAGAATCAACGAAGCACACTCTGAGACATTTCGTTTAAGTCCAATGTCCTTTCAGGTCTGATTTCTGGTTTTCTTTTCAAGCTGGTAAATTATTTTGCAGTTAGGGTCAGTTGCCCCTGGTCTACTGTGAAGGACAGTTCAGATCACCCTCTGTTCCCCACTCTGGCCTATGTCTTTATCAAGCTCATTTCTCCCATTTCAGTGTTGTTACCTTGAATCACCAGCAGGTGGTGCTGTCTCAACTGCTCGCCCCAGAGGGGGTGGGGCCGGACAGGAACGGCAGAGGCTGAAGATGGCAAGATGGTTGCCTGCCTCAGGGCAGACAGCAGGAGTCTTACGGCGGGCAGGACGCCTCAGTCACAGGAGAGGTGGCAGCGATCCCAGCAGATCTTCCCTGAAGGTGCTTCATGGACTGAAGTTGTGGATCCCCTCCAGCCCGGGTGGTGCGATGTGCTACCGGTGGCAATGGCGGTTTCTGCGGCATCTGCGGTGGTGGCGTCTGCACTGCAGTGGCTGTCCAGACCGCTGCGATGCCCCAGTGGTGGCAACGGCCAAGCTCCGTATGAAGAGCAGGCTGCGATGTTGGGGTCCGTAGTCCCTGGGGTGAGAGTGAGAGACCCACTGCAGTTCTCCTTTGCAGAGGTTTTCACAGACCGGGTTGTCACATTGCCATCTTGCCGGAAGTCCACTGAATCCACTTAACTTCTTTATGTAAACTCTACACAGGGATAACATGACATTCCAGCCCCCCAAAAATATCTAGTTGGAAAAATATATATTATATAATATGTACATATAATTATCTCTCTATCTATCTATCTAATCTATATATATGTGAGTGATATTAGAGTCTAATTATTTAGTCTTAGTGGCTTTGATACATTTAAAGTCTGCAGTGATGATGTGGCATAAGTCAAAGACACTGTTGGTACTGGTTGGAATGTTCACTGTGATACAGTGAAGGATTAAGTCTCTTTCTTCTATAGGATGTGGGTTAGCTTACTTTGGGAAAAGGGTGCCAGGCTTTTATATATATAATTGACTAGTTATTAGATGCATGTTACTTCCAGAAAGAGTGATAAACTTGGCAAAGCGACTCTCTTCTGCTGAGAGAAATTCTCAGAGAAAAACAGCTGAAAGCTGCCGCCACCACTGAGGAGGGAATGTTGGCAGCATACCACAGCAGCCACTATGATTGGCTGCCACCATTTCACAGATGGACTACTGAGAACTCGTACCCTCTAAACCTGCATGACAAAGGAAAAGGGAGCGCTCTCATTCTCTAATACCCAGCCACATGCCTTTAACATAACCACAAAGGTGGCTGGGAAAGAGAGGAACACCTATATATGTTTTTTTTTTCTTTTCTGAATTTTTAGAAGTTATTTGTATTGATACATAATAGATGTATATATTTTGGAGGTACATTGTTGTTTTGATACATTCATATAAGGTGTAAAGAATAAATCAGGGTACCTGATACCCATCATCCTAAATATTAATCTTTTCTTTATTCTGGAATTATCTGAATTGTTCTAGCAGTTAACTAAAAATGTTTTGAACAATGGTTCTTGTTTCTTCTAACTATATATTTGTATCCATGAATCAACTTCTCTTTCTTCCTTTTTCCCCCTGCCAGCCCCCACTCTTCTGGCCTCTGGTAACTACCAATCTTCTTCAAATCTTAATGAAATTGACTTAAGGTTTCCATATATTAGTGGGAACATATAATATTTGTCTTTCTGTGCTTAGCTTTCACTTAACATGATGACCTCTAGTTCCAACCATGTTGCTGCAAATGACAAGATTTCATTATTTCTTTATGGTGGAATAATATATTACATTATATATATATAATTTTCTTTACCTATTCGTCTATTGAGGTCACTTAGATTGATTTCATATTTGACTATTGTGACTAGGACTGCAATAAGCATGGGAGTGTAGATATTTCTTTGCTATACTTCTTTTCTTTTGGGATATATACTCAGTAGTGCAATTCTGGATCATCTGATAGTTCTATTTTTAATTTTTTGAGGAACTTTCATACTATTTTTTTTTTTTGAGTTGGAGTCTCACTCTGTCGCCCAGACTGGAGTGCAGTGGCCACTCCCAGCCACCGCAGCCTCGACCTGCTGGGCTCCGGTGATCCTTCCGCCTCAGCCTTCCGAGTATCCGGAATTATAGGCATGCGCTACCACGCCCGGATGATTTTTTGATTTATTGTAGAGATGAGGTCTCGCTGCCCAGGCAGATCTCGAACCCGTGGGCTCAGGCAATCCACTCACCTCAGCCTCCCAAAGGCGCGGGATTATAGGCTGAGCCACCGAGCCCAGTTTTCATACTATTTTTTATATTGACCATACTGATGTGTCTTTTCACAGTGTACAAGGGTTCCCCTTTCTCCACATCTTTGCCATCGTCTTCTCATTTTTTTCGATAAAAGTCATTTTACTAGAGTGAGATGAAATCTCATTGTGATTTTAATTTGCATTTTTCTGATGATTAGTGATAATCTATTCAGATATTTTGTCCATTTTATATGGAATGATTTGGGTTTTTTTGTTGTTGTTGTTGAGTGTTTGAATTCCTTATATGCTGTGGCTATTTATTTATTTAGAGGTTCAAAACAAAGTTTATTGGAGAAAGAAGAGAGGAAAGATAATATGGCTATTAATTCCTTTTCAGATGGATAATTTGAAACTATTTTCTCCTATTCTGTGAATGTCTTTTCACTTTGTTGTTTCCTTTGTTGTGCAGAAGATTTTTTAGCAAAAGGTAATCTTAATTGTCTATTTTTACTTTTGTTACTTATGCTTTTGAGGTCTTACACCCAAAAAAATCTTTGCACAGACTTATGTCTGGAGTGTTTGCCAATGTTTTCTTCCAGTAGTTTCATAGTTTCAGATCTTTAATTTAAGTTTTTAATTTGTTTTGATTTTATTTTTGTGTATGGTGAGAGACACAGGTCTAATTTCATTTCTCTGTGCATGGTTATCCAATATACCCAGCATCATTTATAGAAGAAACTATCCTTTACACATTGCATGTCCTTGTCATCTTTATCAAATGTGAGTTGCCTGTAAATGCATGGATTTATATTTGCATTTTCTATTTTATTCCCTTGATCTGTATGTCTGTTTTATACCAGTTCTATGTTAATTTGATTACCATTGTTTTGTAGTTTGTTTTGAAGTCAGGTGGTGTGATGCCTCCAGCTTTGCTCTTTTTTATTAGAAGTGTTTTGGCTATATGAGTATTCCATGGTTCTATACAAATTTTAGAATTGTTTTCTCACTTGCTGTGAAGGATATCAGAAGCATTTTGATAAGGATTGCATTGAATCTGTAAATTGCTTTGGGTAGTATTGACATTTTTTAGCAATATTAATTCTTCCAATTTATGAGCATGGAAGGTGTCCTCTTCCTTTTTTCCATCAATGTTTTATAGTTTTCTTTGTATATATATTTTATCTCTTTGGTTAAATTAATTTATAGGTGTTTAATATTATTTGTTGTTATTGTAAATAGGATTAATTTTTCATTTTTATTTTATATGATTCACTGTTGGCATATGTAAATACTACTGATTTTTGTATATTGATTTTTAATTCTGCAACCTTACTGAATTTTATCAATTCTAACAGTTTTTTGGTAGAGAAGTTTTTCTGAATATAAGATCATGTCATCTATGAGTGAGCTTAATTTGACTTCTTTCTTTCTAATTTGAATATCCTTTGTTTCTTTATCTTGCCTGATTTCTCTAGTCAGAACTTCCAGCATTGTGTTTAATAAAAGAGGTGGAACTGGGCATACTTACCTTGTTTCAGATTTTGAAGAAAGGCTTTCAATTTTTTTCCTGTTCAGTATGATGTTTGCAGTGTATTTGCCAAATATGGCCTTTAGTATTTTGAGGTATGTTACTTCTATAACCAGTATGATGATGGTTTTTATCATAAAGGGATGTCGATTTGTATCAAATGCTTTTAAATGTCTATTGAAGTGATCATATCATTTTGATTTCAGTATGTTGAGTTTTGATAGGTTTGTCTTTTAGGCTTCATATTACTATTATGAGTGGATTGAAAACCGTAGTTACAGTATTAGAGTATTCTCAGTTTGTGTTTACATTTACCACTGAGTTTTATACTTTCACATTTTTTTTCAAATTGGTATTTTTTTTTATCATATTGGTGTGCTCCCCTTAGTTTTTCTTGTAAGATAGGTCTGGTAGTGGTAAATTCTATCAACTATTATTTGTCTGGGAAAGGCTTTAACACTTTTTCACATTTAAAAGATAACATTGCTGACTATAGTACTTATAATGGCAGTTTTTTTCCCTACCAACATTTTGCAAATATCATCTCACTCCTTCATGGTCTGTCTGTTGCCTGGTGAGTTGTAGTTCTCTTATTTGCTTCTTTTCTCTTGCTGCTTTTAGGATCTTATCTTCTTCCTTGATCTTTAAGAGTTTGATTATTATATACTGTGGAATAATTCAATTTGAGTAGAATCTGTTTGGTTTCTGACCTTCATGTTTCTGGATATTTTCCCCTTTCTCAAGTTTTGTAAGTTTTTGGTTATTATTTCTTTGAATAAGTTTTCTACCCCCTTACTCTTGCTTAATTCCCTCTTTAACATCAGAGATTCTTAGATTTAGACTTTTCAGGCAATTTTCTATATCATGTAGATGATCATTACTTTTTAATATTTCTTTCTTTTTCTTCTCTGTATTTTCAAATAGCCTGACTTTTGAAAATTTTGAAATTTTCAGTTCAGTTCAGAAAATGTGTTTCTCAATTCTAAGACTTGTTTAATTTTTTTTGCATTTTAATCACCTTGTGAAATTTCTCTGACTCATTTCTGAATTTTTTCTGTGGTATCTAGGAGATTACTGGGTTTTCTCAAAGCTGCTATTTTGAATTTTAGGTCAGATAGTTCGCATATCACCATCCCATTAGGTTTTTTGCTTTGTTCACTTAGGGATGTAATTATTTTATTTTCGTTGATTTTTTGTTGTTGTTGTTAATGAATATCTGTGTCTTTGCATTAATTTGTTCTGGTCTTCTTTATCTGGTTTGTTTTGAATTTTATGGAATGATTTTGCTTAAAGATTCTTTGCAATTTACCTGTTGAATTTTTTTTCCACTGTGTCACTTCTTCCTTTTTTGGCACTCAATGGTGTTTTAAGCTCAGATTTCCTTGTGTTCTAATAAATGATCAGAGTGCTGCCTATCCAAAACGGCAGAGGTCCCAAAGAGGATATCCTAATTCCAGGAAGGCTGGGATTTGTGCCCAGGGATCTGTGGAGCATACCACCTACAGCATAGTGTTGCTAAATCGCCACTCTAGTTTGTCATCCCCTTTGGCCAACTTTCTGCAAAGAGTTTCTGGTGCTGGGGATAGGGGTCCCACTTCACTCTCTTGTCTCCAGATATCCTCAGAGATATTTCTTCCTTTAGGTGTTGTAATGCTTCTTATGGGTTGAGGTAGAGACAGGTCTTCTGAAAGGCAACCCACAATTCCTGCCCACTTTGATTTCACTTTTTTCAGTGTAAAAACTGTGACTTGCAGGAGGGATTTTCTGTGCACTTGGTACCAAGGAGATTGTGAAAGAGGTGTCATGAATATGCAAGTCCAATTCTCTTACCATCTGCTTGATGTTTTTCCATTTCACTGTGGCTTCAAGAGTTGTTTTATCCTAATGTTTGAGTTATGAAATATTGTTGGTGATAGTCTCAGCACTGTATATTTATTTTTAATATTCTTTGGGGGGAAGTGAAGGCAGCTTGCTTTTATAACACCTCCTATTCATTGAATATTAACAGTATCTGACATACTGCCTGATTTACTAGATGATAAGTTTTGGTGCCTGAGAGAACTCACTCACACCCAAAAATGTGCTTTGTGCAGGTGAAAATTATCCAACATTCTTCCAAATTTAGGAACTGAATTAGGGTTTATGTGGATTAACCCTATTTTTGACTTGTTCTATGCATGGCTGTTTTATATGTTACTCCTGTCTTAAGATTTAGAGGAATGCTTGATACTCTCTGGAACCACAGGGAAAAGAAACAGCTCTTCTGAAATAGCCATTTACGACAAGCATGCAAGTCACCAATATCATACAACAGTGAATTTAGAGAATATAGTAGCAATTTTTGTTAGCATATTGTTTCATTTACAATATGGAAATTTGTTTCATTCTCACATAACGATCTAAAAACAGAAGGTCCGGGTCTGGCAGATCTGTTCCATGAGGTCCAGGGACTCAGGTTCCTTCTGGTTGTCATTCTTCTATTCTCAGAATGTTGCCATCGTCTGCATATTCCAACATGGCTCCCTATTAGGTCCAAGTTTACGGAGCAAGTCAGAAGAAGAAAGGGTAAAAAGTCATCCTTTCCTTGTTTTATGAACATACCTGGAAGTATCTTATATTATTTCCCCCCACATTCCATTGGGCAAAACAATCAAAAAGCCACACCCAGCTGAAAATTGTAGTCTTTAGGTGATCATGTATGTGACAGCTGAAAGGACAGAATGGGGTAACCATTTTCTCAGCCACAGCGGTCTAAATCTGGTCAGTTAGCACCAGGTTGGGAACTTGGTTGTGGGAGGTGTCTGCTATCTTTCTTTTAAAAAAAAAGACATTTATCTCTCTATATTTAGGGTAGGACTCCAGAGAATCTACTTATTTGGGAAAAAGTAAGACCAGTTTGCAAACAGCAGGGTGTAAAACTGCTCTTTAGAGCATAAAATAAGTTTTACTAATGTTTTTATTCTAGTTAAAGATAGAGGGTTAAGTCAAAAGCATTTAAGATATAATTACTTTTCATCAGTACTTTTTACACTTCTAGAGTAGTACATAAATGCATAAAATCCTTAATTTAAGTGACACCCACTGTGTGACTTCTAGCGTAGTATGGAGATGATCCTTGTGTCCCTCCAGGGAGCTAGAGAGTCGGTGAAAATGTCTTTGGTGATGCATATAAATTTCATTTGGTAGTATGGGTTAATTACTTTTTACAAAATAAGCTAAATGCATATTTGCATCTTCTTCAATATGTGAAGAATGGTGATATTATTTAATGTAACACTGAATTTATTCTTTCACAACAGATAATTTACTGACATTGACGTTACTCTTTCACAACAGATAATTTACTGACATTGACATTATCCAAACGATTCAAAACTAGAAGAAATGAATAAATAATTTTTAATGAATGAATAATTTTTAAGTTCAGAAATGTGCAACTTGTAGATATGACCTAATAAAACTGTAATATTCAAATGCAGCCTAATTTTTTCTCAAAGATAACTTTTGATAGAAAAATTATAACTTCAAAAAACAAAATTATTTTTAACGGAACCCCCAAAATTTTGAAGAAGTAACTTTCCAGGTCCTTGATACTAGTGAGCACATTTTGAAAGTAACCTTTTTGTGTGCATAATATTGTTAGTTCACATCCAGCAGGGCTTACTTGGAACACCAACATTGTGGAATCTCTCGGGACACATCCTGTGGTGTGCTTCCTGATGTAGGCTGGATTCTTGTGGTAGTTAATCAATCTGTGATGACTATAATTCCTCCCAAAAAGAATAAGTTCCACCCATGCTCCTGGACTCTGTTGGGTCTTTTGTTTGGAGAATTCTTACTAGAGTCAATCTTTTATGCCTCAGACACACCTTTAGTTATTACTCCAAATATTAACTTTTTCAGTAACTGATTCTCTATAAATGCAACCATTTTATTTTCTCTTAAACCAACCTCTATGGATCTTCTTTCTCTAAAACCCTTCTCTTTTGTCTTTTGAAATCTTTTTTCTCAAATACAAAACTCTAATACAGATTCTTCTGTAAATCTCCCTATTCTCACCAAATCATAGTAGTTCCAAGAAAACTGTCTTACAGGTTGTAAGACTTTTAATGAGTGTTACTCATTCTACAAGACAGACAACTCGATGTAGGGAAAGCATCCATACCACTCTCAAAATTCAGCTTCTGTGATTTATTTTCTCTGAGCCTCTTATACACAGCCAGTAACAACCACATTACAACTTCTTATCAGATGAAACCTTCCTGAATGTACATTCACTCCTTCTTTGCTAAACTTTTGAAATTTGACTTCTGCCCCCTCCACTTCAATGAATTTGTGTTTATTAAAATCCTATGTCACTAAATACATCTGTGCCTGTGTCATACTTACCTTATGTTAGCTTTTTAAAATGTGTATTATCTTTCCTTTTGAAAAATTCTCTATGAATTAAATTGAAAATAGAATACGGCATCATTCTCTTCCCTGATATTCTTCAGTAGTTCAAATAAAACTGGAATTCCCAAGCATGATATTTGCAGGGCTCTTTGAGATCTGGCCTCTACTTAACTCTCTGTCTTCATTTCTACCAATTTTTCAACTCCTTCATGCAAAAGAAATACCTTCATCATGCTAAGCAAAATGTCTGCTTTTTACCTCTTGGCCTTTGCACATCCTTCCCTCGCCTTGAAAAGCTTGTTCCTTCCTCTTTGTCTTCATAATATCTTACTGGTTTTTCAGGCTGACCTTCCTCAAGTGTCTTGTGTGGCTTTGGCGCCTTGTTTTGTGTTCTAATGACATGCTGTACTTATGTATTTTGACCCCCATCTCACTCCACCGTAATTGCGTATTTACTTGCCAGTATCCTAACTCTCTCTGTGTGGGTAGAAATGATCTTATTCCTCAGTGTGTCCCTAGTTCTTAGTGAAGTGCCTGAGAAATACTTAATACATAATTTTGAGTGAATTTGTTAATGGTAAACCTTAATCATATCCAACTAAGTCAAATAAAATATCTTTCTCCATGTGGAAGGTAAGTTTTAATAATGTTGGTGATGATTTTACCTGATCTAGATGGCAATATGTAATGTATCTTGATAAACTTGCATTTGCCATTATGACTTTCACAGGCTATTTATCTATCTTTGCCAATGTAAATAGAATATATATTCTCTACCACCCTCCTTCTCTGCACTTCCCTGCCATCGTGGGCACTACTGCCATCTCAGAAACTCATAAGGAAAATATCTTTTTACTCAGTCCCATCTCCTCTAAAATTCTGTCACTATTTCTTCCCTACAAAATCTTTAAAAAGCTTGTATTTTTTCTTTTGGATTTCTTGCCATCTTTCATTTGCAATATTGCAAGCTTTTCCTCTGACTGCATATCTCTAGCTCTGTAGCACTGCTGTCAGCTCTTAATTTTTAGCATGTAAATTTTTTTTTATCAACCCAGAATTTCTCTCTCCACACCCATATTTTGTTTTTGAGCAGGCTTTGTTAATAGATTGACATCTGAGAACTTGCTTGCTATACTCTCAGGAGACACTGTGTCATATGAGTTGACCATTTTTTTAAATGAGGCCATTTGCTATAGATCCAAGTAGATGATTATATTGCTCTAACCACTACTGTTAAAACAAAAATTTCCAAAAATATTTATGCAAAGAACCAATAACATTGTTTTCTGTAAAAGTCATCGATACAAATATATATACATATTTGAAGAAACTGAGTTATGCTGTGTTGCCCAGGCTAGAGTGCAGTGGAGCAATTACAGCCTACTGCAGCCTTGAACTCCTGGGCACAAGTGGTCTTCCCACCTCAGCCTCCTAAGTAGCTAGGACTATGCCTAGCTAATTCTTGAATTTTTTTGTAGAGGTGGGATCTTGCTATGCTGCCCAGGCTGGTCTCAACCTCTTGACCTGAAGCGATCCTGCTACCTCAGCCTCTCAAAGTCTGGGATTACAGGCATGAGCCACTGCACCTGCTCAATAAAAATATTCTAATGAGAGCAAACGTTGCTTTGTATTTTTAGGAAATTAAAAAAATTAAAAATAATTTTTAAACGTTTTTATCTAGTTCAGTTTAGTTTTAGAAATGTATTTTCTTGACCAGGCTCAGTGGCTCAGCTTGTAATCCCAGCACTTTGGGAGGCCAAAGTGAGTAGATTGTCTGAGCCTGTGGGTTTAAGACCAGTCTGAACAATATGGCGAGACTTCATCTCTAAAATGATTCAAAAAATTAGCCAGACATGGTAGCTCATGCCTGTAGTTCTGGCTACTTGGAGGGCTGAGGTGGAAAGATGGCCTGAGTCCAGCAGGTCGATGATGAATGTGATGATGAGGTGATGGTGAGTGTACCACTCTACTCCAGTCTAGGCGATGGAGTGAGACTTCAACCCAAAAAACAAAACAAACAAAAAATGTGTTTTGTATGTTTATCTACTGAATGCAATATCATAATGCTTGGTTATAATTAGCAAATACATAAATATAAATATGTAAATACTGGAAGAACCTCCTAAAAAAATCTTTTCCTGAGTTTTAGTCAAAACGTTTGGATATCACTCTGCCATGATATTCTTTGCAATTATATTTTGTCTGATAGAACTTATACATGAGATTGAAAGAAAAGATCAATAGACAAACCCAAGACTGCTTACCTTCACAGTTTGAAGAAAACAGTTAAAGGTTGATAAGTCCTTAGGTACAAGTAAAGGCTCTCTGAGGGGGTAAGATTCTGATACTTTCTCAGGACCAGGGTCACAAGAAGCTATTGGTATACACCACTGTCCATGAGCTACGACAGACCTAATAAAATTGAGGAGATACTACAAATGCTGTATGTCTGCTACAAGCCTGCTGAGCCTTTGAGACACCTAAGCAAAAATGTCAAGTAGGTAGCAGAATATATGGGCCAAGGAATTGAAAGGTGATTCAGGGTAGGAAATGCTTATTTGTTTGTTATTTAGAAGAAAGTTAAAATTGAATGAAAGCAGTGGATGAGTCTGCTTTGGGAGAGAGAGTAGAACACGAAGAGAGAGGAACCTCAGACCCAGTCTTGGATTTCGATTTCAGGTAGCAGACAAAGAGGTGATGATGGAGGCTGGGGTAGAATAGCCAGAGACAAAGAAAGCAAGAGAGTGCGAAGACATGACCACCGAAAATAATATTTAATGACAAGGAGTGGATGAACAATGCTAAACCCTGCTGAAAAGTCAAATAATGAGGATTTAAATTTACTGGTGTGAATGAAATGGGGGTCAGTAATGTAATAATGGGGACAGAATACATATTGGTGTGGGCTGGGCAGTGAGTGGGTGGGAAAACAATACAGCAAGTCATCTTCTAGAGAAAAATATTTGGTGTGAATAAGTAAGAAAAGAGTGATAGCCTAAAGTGGAAAGGATTTATTAGAAAATCTTTGTTGTATAACACATCACATCAACTCTTTTAACAGTTTGTGAATGCTGATTATAAAAGGTGTGAGCCCAGTTTATGAACTGGGCATTACTGACATATGTCTGCTTTTTATTTGTGTGTGTGTGTGTGTGTGTGTGTGTGTGTGTGTGTGTGTGTGTAGTCTGACTGTCTCAAGAAAGCCACTCCATATTCTTAGGAAATATCTGACAATATTCAGGTCATTGAATGCCAGATGATAAATGGTTCATAACACAATGCGATTAAATTTTTTAAAAGGTTAAAAATTTCTATGTACCTCATTGGAAAGAAAGAATCAAGACTACATGAGGATTGACTGAGTGCTTCCTTTATTCATTTAAGTTGGAGGATACTTACTGTGATTCTCTAACATCTTTAAGGTCCTCATCTTCCAACCTGTTCTCTTGGCATCTGGTGAAACAATAGACCTAAAGAAATCAAGTGCCTCCCATATACCTACATTATTCTGTATCTATCCAATATTTATGACTCTATGTGTTACACAGCTTCCTACCCAGGGTAAAGGAGACCATCAGGTTAACAGCAAGTAGGTGCAGTTATATTTGGTTGCTAGCAGAAGAAACAGTGAGTAAGTTGTCCAAAAGTTACAAGAATTCTTTAGAAGAGCAGTGGACAGCTAGCCAAGCAGAGATGTCAATGTCATGGGCAACAGAATGAAGTCAGCACTGAAAGAAAATTCAGGTTCTTTTCTTTCTTTTGATTATGAAGAAAACTAGAAAGTATATTTCAGAGGACTAATGTCTCCCCACCAATCTGTTGTTACCCTAAGATCAGGAAAAATAACTGTTAAATTATTTTTAAGATAGACTGCATTGAACAACTACTGTGATATTGATGTATAGCTAGATCCAACCCACACATGCCTAGTTGTATCTGGACTATAAAAGGCAAAAAAAGAGAAAGCAAGAAGTGAAATCAAGTTACAACTACTAGAAATTTGGGCTGGAAGTTAGGAGGAAAAAAGATGATGTTCGACTGAGAAAAGCAATAAGCTAAATATTGTAAAATATTTCAGATGACTAGAAATGGACTGTAAAATTAATCCATCCATCTTTAATAAAAGTGGGATTTTCTTTATAATAATGTTATTGGTTTGAAAGTATTGCTTTTAATTCCCTTGTAAACTGTATTAAAAGTCAATCCAATTGCATTGTTTCTTAAATAAGGCTTTTTTCTGTCTGAGAGATCTCATTTACTAATTTGCTGATTGCATCATTTCCCTTCAAATGGAATGGACGATAAGAATGTACCAATAATCATTGTATGAGATTGTGAAGTTCTTTTTGTTTTAATGAAGAGAATACAGAGTTTAAGAAGTTGTTTAAATACAGCAAGAAGTGAGGGATTATATTGCATAGAGCTATGAGTTCTCAGGTTACCCCAAGTTCCCCATGGGAACAATTGGTAAGATGATATCAACTCACAGGATGGGATTCCACCAGGGAATGTCCTCTTGTGTTTCACTGTGCACCTGTGCCACTTGGCTGTGGCAGATTCGATTCTGTGTCTTCTGCCTCACAAGATGAAAGGGATTATTGAAAACATTCTGATATCTCCTGATGGATGGGGTGAAGATGTCATTTTCCAGGAGAATTTCTCTGCAGCTCCAGATTTCAGGTATTTCTGAGGTCATTGTACCACAAAAAGATCATGCAATGATGTCAAATAACTACTAATCTAAAATATTTACTGTGTATTTATATCATTAATATACTAAAGAAAATGAACACATGTTATCTTTCATATGTGTACTGTACTCTAACTTTTAGATACTTGAAAATTAATATATTTCATAAAATACCTCATTTTTGATTTTAGATAACTGAAATCATATTTATGTGGTAAAGTATGAAAGGTAACAAGAATTGTTAAATCTTACTGGTAACTCCAAAACACTGGGAGCAGGAGAGCTTGGGCTCCGGAGCACAATAGTTGACTTCTGTTTTTCTTCTAGACTAACAGATTGGAAAACACAAAATTATGTTATCACACTTCCTTCTAGTTAGGACTCTGTATTTCAACTATTTTCTGGAAAAGTGATATTCACATGAGAGATTTAGAAGGTAGAATGGCGGCAGGAACCAACCTCCTGCCACCAGCAAGCAGCCTAGAAACAGTATTTACAAACAGTTGCCAAGGTTTACATTTTATTTCATTTTTCAAAAGTTATCTATCTATACCAGGTTTTATAAACTGTTTGTATAGGAGTAATTCTTTGAGCTTTCTACCTCTTCTCTTTGAGTTACAACTTTCAAAGTTCATGGTGACTTTTTCTTACTAGGAGTGCAGGGTTCTTGGTTTTACCATTTGTTTTGTTGCCATTGATTATTTTGTGGTCTCTTTCACTAGAGTTTGAGGTGGAAGGTCTTATAATCACATATTGTTTTTCTTCCATTCTATCTTATCCCCTGGGTGCCTCCAATTTTTATGGGTAGCAGTGGGTGCCAGGGAAAAGAATCCATACAACAGGCAACTGCAATCCTTACCTCCTTAGGTCTGTTTTCAGTAATCACCAACTGGAGGGTAACCTCTGCCATCTCACAAGCCCATATTCTCTCAGACAGTAAGAGACGACAGGTGAGGTCACATGTATACACCAAGACTTATCACACTGGCTACATGGCGAGATACCAGAGATACTATCTGAGATACTTAAGTATTCCCTAAATTTGCAGACTTGATAAAATCCCTTGAAGTACACAAGTCTGCCTCATTTTGATTAAAATTTCTACACTGAACAGACCCCTCTTAAGTCAATTCTCAGACCTTCCTCCAAGCCAGTTAGAGCACATATTCACTATTTGCTAATTACTCTTTATTTCCATTGATGTTGACTTCAACATGTAATGTGACTATTAAAGGTCATGGTGGTCATGGGCTTGGGAGAAAGATGAATTTTAACAAGTAACGGTGGCTATTAAATCCCATTTCTACAAGTATCTTTCTTCATTTGACTGAAAGTCATGTGTTCTTTTTGCATTCCACCCATAACTTAACAATAATTTGGAGACTCTGTAATTTCTGTCTCTTTAGTTTGATTTTTTAAAGTCTTTCCAAATTCAACATCCTTAATATTTCCAAATTCTTAGTCCAAATATATATATTAATTTGTATAATAAATTTTTACTTTATAACCCCTCCAGACTTTTCTTATGATAAAAATTAAGCAATATGCAATATGCAATTCTTTCTTACCAATAATTTAAAATGTAGAAATATGAATATATATGAAAATAATGACTTTTAAATATTTTAATCAGCAATAATTAATTTTTTTCTTACTGAATTCTCTTTATCTCCTGCTTAAATCATCATATATTGTGACAAGATGTAATTGGGATATAGACAGAATAGGTTAACAAGATTTACAGGAGTAAAAAAATTTAAAAATCACACAGCATTTTGTAATTTACAAATACAACACTGAGTAATCTGATAAAGTTACTTTTTCCTATAAGAACTATTGCAGAGAGAATTCTTGAACTAATACAAGAAGGCTCAAGAATAATGACAAACAGGTGCTTTGTAATGGAGAAAACCAAGACACATGGTGGCCTTGAATAAGAAATCCTCTTTGTGAAAGTCAAATTTTTTTAGTCAATCCTCAGAACTCAATAGTGTTTAGCTTTTGTATGAAGAGATCAGATGTCATGTGAACTAAAAGACCTGACTAATCGCGTGTGAATACCAAGAATCCTGTAAAAATAATAGAAATAAATTCTCCTATAGGAGTCCATAATATAGATCTAGGTGTGGGTTTTTAATACCAAAGACTGAAATATCTCATTATATATATTGCTTGAAATCTCATATTAAGATGTGTTCATTCAGGTGCCATGAGCAATGACTTGATGGATTGCAGCACAAAGGAGTAAAAGGAGAGGAAGGTTCAGTACTACATATGTTACCAAACTCATTCCACTTGTAGAGGGGAGAATATTGATTTCATTCATCTCACTTAGTTGGGAGCCTGACTTAAGAAAAATTTAAGTTCATTGACATCAACTCTAAAGATGACAGGGTTGTACTGAGAACAAAAAGAAAAGGGAACAGGAAAATGATAAATGTAACTTCATTAAGAAAATGTAAAAACACAATTTTTCTTCATGAGAAAGCAGCAAAGGAGCAACAGATTCTGGCTGCATCTTTAATCTATGGTGACCTTTATGACATCTGTGATCTATATACTTATATTATGTGTGTGTGTGGAGGGGTTATGTGCATTTTTCAAGAACAACCAGGACACACAAGTCAATAAAACGACTGCATAAAACTTTTTATCCTTCTTGAATGCTACTTGTGTGTGTGTGTATATGTGCTTGTGCTTTGAAACTAACAAGAAGTTTTATGTAATGTTTGGAGATACCGAAAGAGGCACAGGACAAAGGGCCGGTATAAACCAAGCGTTTATTGGGAGAGAAATTCCTGAGCGAGGTCCTGTGGTCCAGAGAGATGGGCCAGGGGAGTCGCACCCAAGGAGGGGCAGGCTTGGGTTTTTAAGGGTGCTGTATTCGAGGAGGGTGTTGGGGGCGGCAGTGAAGCAGGGAGACAAAGCGTCGCATCTGACGTGGGCTGGAAAGTTTCTGTCTGGCCCTTCTCAGCAGCTGCCGGCAGGTTCCAGTAAGCTGGTATGTGGTTTGTGGGTTTAGGGTGGAGGGACGCATAGGGGATCGGTGGGTGGAGGGGCAGAGGGGGGAAGATGAGTGCAGCTTCTCCCCAAGCCTAACATCCTGACCTCTTTGGTATAAGGGGCATTGACTCAATCTGGCTGCTTCAAGCTGAAAGGGGATGTAGTTTTAGGGGAGGCTGGGATGGGATGGCTCAGAGGGAAGTGGGGCATATGGATAGGGGTGCAGGAGTAGCTGATTGACTGCGATGCGAGAAATTTCCTTCATGCGAGACAAGCAGAGAAGGGCGATTCTGAGGTGCTTTTTGGCGAAGTTTGTCTCCCAGCTTTTGGAGGACATTGACATTTTTTTCTACCAGCCCTGTTTTATCAATGTAGAAACAGCATTTTTCCTGGAGAAACATGCAGGTTTCACCCTGGCTGGCTGTAAGAAGATTAAGGCCCCTGCGGTTCCCTTGGAGCAGATAGAGTAGATGTCACGGGTCTGGAGATGTTGCATGTGCAGGAGCTGAATGAGCAATGCGGAAGGCATATTGGGAGTTGGTGTAGATGGTTACCTACTGCCCTTTAGATAGTTTGAGAGCCTGTGTAAGAGCAACAAGCTCCACTTTTTGGGGAGTGGTGCCCAGAGGAAGGGGCTGGGTCTCGAGAATAGAGTTAGCAGAGACTATAGCATAGGCCACCCACCGGTGGCCTTGTGGGGTGCAGACAGAACTACCATCCATGAACAGAGTGAGGTTTGGGGACTGAAGTGGTTGATCTGAGAGTCTGCCCTGGGCGGAGTCAGGGCCTCCACCACTTCTGGGCAAGAGTGGGTAGGCCCTGTATCAGAGGAGGGGAGAGGGAGAGTTACCCCGGGCTTGTCCAGGAAGAATAAATGGAACTCCTGTATCCTGGAGGGGCCTAAGAGAGAAAGCACCCAATGGCCCAACAGTTCGTGGACTCTGTAAGGGGAGAAGACAGCGATACGGTGATGTAAGGAAAGTTTTAAACCCTCCTTGGTTAGAATAGCAGCTGCTGCTAGTGTCTGTAGGCAGGGTTGCCACCCCTGAACAGTGGTATCGAGCTGTTTGGAGAAGTAGCCTACCGGGTGGTGGGACAGGCCCACTGGGTGTGTTAGGACCCCCACAGCTATTCCATGGTGCTCATCTGTGAACAAATAGAAGGGCTGAGAGGGGTTAGGGAGACACAGCGGTGGTGAAGACAGGAGGGTGTCATGGAGGGCAACAAACGCTTGCAAACCTCAGTGGGGAGGTGAGGGGCCCCATAGGCATTTGTTTGGCAGCTGCATACAGAGGTTTGGATAACAGGGAGAAGTTAGGGATCCATTGCCTGAAGTACCCCACAAAAGCCCAAAAAGGACAAGATTTGGTTACCATTTTCTGGGGGTGTCAGCTGCCGTATAGCGTGAAGGTGGTCCATTGTCAGGGCCTTAGTGGTGGGAGTAAGGTGGACACCAAGGTAGACGACTTCAGGTTATGTGAGCTGGGCTTCCTGGGAGGACACCCGGTTTTCCCTAGAGGCCAGGAAATTGAGAAGGGCAGCTGTGTATGTGTGGGACAGCTTCTCAGATGGGCTGTAAAGTAGAGATTATCCATGTATTGCATGAGGTAGCTAGGTTGGAGAGGGCAATCAGCTAGGTCAGCCACGAAAGCCTGGCCAAAGTGGTGGGGGCTGTCCTGGAAGCCCTGTGGCAAGATTGTCGATGTAAGTTGCGCCTGTTTCATGTCCGGGTCCTCCCAGGTGAAAGCAAAAGGAGGGTAAGAGTCTGGATGTAGGGGGATAGTAAAGAAAGCGTCCTTGAGGTCGATGACAGTGAAATGTTTGTTTGAGGCAGTATGCGAGATAAAAGAGTGTAGAGATTAGGAACCACTGGGTGGAGAGGGACCACTGCCTTATTAATGAGATGGAGGTCCTGGACCAAGCGGTAGTTTCCAGAGGGCTTATGGACCGGAAGGATGGGGATGTTCCATGATGAGTTAACAGGTATGAGGAGGCCCTGAGAAAGCAAGTGAGTGATGATGGATTTAAGGCCCTTACGATGTGTGGCTGAAATGGGGAACTGGGGTCTGGAAGGGAAGTTAGAGGGGTTTTTTAAAATTATGAAAACCGAGGTGTGGTGTTGGGCTATGACTGGGGTGGAAATGTTTTATGTATCAGGGATGACTAAGTGGGGTGGGAGGGGAGGCGGCAGGTTTGAGCTGGGAAAAACAGGACTAGAGCAATATTAGCAAGGAGTGGGGCTGCCGATTGCACCGGCAGTGTTAAAGTGTCCCCCAGTTTTGAGAGGATAACCCTGCCAAGCCATGGAACAGGGCAGGACAGGACAATAAGGAAGGAGTGACTAAACATCCAATCACTGAGATAACAAGGTAAAGGTGAGGCTTGAAGTGGGGCAGAAGGCTGGCCGTCAATACCAACGACTGAGACTGGGAAGGAGATAGAGGCCCCGAAAAGGGAGGCAGAACTGAATAGGTAGCCCCCGTGTTCACAAGGAATGAGATTCACTTACCCACTACCTGGAGTAAGACCCTGGGCTCGGCGAGGGTAATGGGGTCTTCGAGTCTGAGCATCCTCAGCTTTCCGCCAGTCCAAGCAGCCCATGGAGTGGAGCAGGCGGCTCAACCACATCCCCGTGTGGAGGCAGCGGGGCTTGGCCAGGCCAAGTGCAATCGGACTTCTAATGGCCCTTTTGTTTGCAGATAGGGTATGGCTTACTCGGCGGACGCGAGTTAGGGCACTGCTTGGCCCAGTGGCTCTCTTGGCCACATTTGAAACAGGCTCCTGGGGGAGCGTTGTTACCCGTCTCTGGACATTGAGAGACTCCCGTACCCTGCTGCATTGGCTGCAGGGCTGCAACCAGGACGCGGTCTTGCGCTTTAGCGGCCTGCTGGAGGTGCTGCTGCCTAGCGCTAGGTTTCTGTATTTTCCTCGTGGGCATGAAAAACCTTAAAGGCTATATTTACCAGGTCACGGACAGGGGTTTGAGGGCCGTCCTCTGCCTTTTTAGTTTTCTGCGGATATCAGGGGCAGATTGGGTAACGAAATGGGTAGCAAGAAGGGTGGGATGTGTACCCGAACAAAGCCATCCAGGCCAGCAACCTCTCGAAGAGGCCAAAGGGGCGCAGGAACAAGGGGGTGGGGAGGGTGGTGCGTGTCCAGGGTTAATTCCAATTTGTCGAGATTACTGAGAAGATAGCCCAGAGGCGTCTTAGAATTAGATTTGGAGGGTTGGTTACCCATGTCAATTTAAATTTCCGGGGCCTGAGTCTGAAAAGGCGTCCCAATTCAGGCAAAGACCGGCCGGGCAGAGTGAAGATCATGACAAACAGGGCATCCCCAGGGTTTATCGCTGACCAGAATGGAGGGCTTTCCCTAGCACAGCTGTGACTTCTGATAGGGAGGCCCAGAGGGGGAAAGAGAGCACGACAGGGGGGGAACTCACCTCATGAAAGTTTGAGTGGAGGAGTGGGTCGGAGATTCACAGTTTGGGCCGGAGGCATCTGGGCGGGAGGCCCCTGAGCTGGAAGGTGAGGCCTGTGTGGCTCAGTCACCTCCCGGGTTTTGGCACCAAGATGTAACGTTTGGGGATACCGAAGAGGCACAGGACAAAAGGCCGGTATCAACCAAGTGTTTATTGGGGGAGAAACTCCCGGGCGAGGTCCCGTGGTCCGGAAAGATGGGCCAGGGGAGCTGCACCCAAGGAGGGGCAGGCTTGGGTTTTTAAGGGTGCTGTATTTGGGGAGGGTGTTGGGGGCGGCAGTGAAGCGGGGAGACAAAGCATCACATCTGGCGTGGGCTGGAAAATTTCTGTCTGGCCCTTCTCAGCAGCTGCTGGCAGGTTCCAGTAAGCTGGTATGTGGTTTGTGGGTTTAGGGTGGAGGGGCGCATAGGGGATCGGTGGGTAGAGGGGCAGATGGGGGAAGGTGAGTGCTGCTTCTCCCCAAGCCTAACACTTTATAAAAAGAATGCAGTAAATATATTTTGCTTCCACACTTTTTAAATTTAAATCACAATTTTTTCACCTGCTGAATTTTATGCTTCTGTTTTTATCATACTTCAAAATTTATTTTACTTTATTTTATTTTTACCAAGGATGGGTAAAAATATTTCACCATTGTTGCCTCTGAAGAGTAAAAAAAATTACTGTGATTCTTAATTTATTGTGTCTTCTACATGCAAGCTATTCCACTGATGCTATGGGAGACATAAACATGAATCAAATCTAGAAGGAATCTTTAAGCATGTTATAAAATACTGGCATTGTGCCTTTGTCTAATATTTGAGAGATTATTTTTTGGCAAGAATTTTTTTCCCCTACTTTTGGATAGAGGGGCTCCATTCTTGGTCTAGTGAGAGTTACACCAGGAGGAAAAGAGGAGCATGATTTGCTGCTCAGGTAAGAGCAACATCCACTCTTAACAGCCAAAAGGTCATCTAGATTTCCTGGAGTCTTTTGGAAAATAGCAATAGGAGAAGTCTGTGCAATTTGCAGGAAAGAAGTGGAACTCTCAAATGGAAAGATTGTCTCAACCCCATCTGCCATTCAATATATATATTTGCATGTTGTGCCAGAGTGAACCTATTATCACCATCTGGGAGTAGAAGAGCAGCTGGAGCGTGAAAGAGGAGTACTGAAGTTGGGGGTTAAGAGAAGGCTCTTCATAAGACTGGAGTGCAAGAAATCAGTTAAGAAATGCATCACAGCTGGGCTTGGTGGCTCAGGATTGCCTGAGCCCGTGGGTTCGAGACCCGCCTGGGCAGGCAAGACCTCATCTCTACAATAAAATAAAAAAATTAGCCAGGCATGGTAGCGTGTGCCTGTAATTCCAGCTATTCGGAAGGTTAAGGTGGAAGGATAGCCGGAGCCCAGCAGGTCGAGGCTGCGGTGGCCAGAAGCAGCCACTGCACTCCAGTCTGGGCGACAGAGTGAGACTCCAACTAAAAAAAAAAAAAAAAAAGAAATGCCTCACTTACTTCCTATGACCTACCAACAAGTATGAAAAGATCAAATATTTTTAAGGCATTTAAATGCCCTAAGTAGATTTTTAAATTTGACAAATTGGGCAAGATAGCATGTCTTATAATTACATTTAAATTCTTCTGAGCTATTTTTTTCAGATATTTGCAAAATGATAAAGGTACAGCTTTGTTAAGTAGCTAAGCATGGCTAGGTTCATTAAGTTATTATCTTCAGCAATTTTGTACAAACTAATTAGTAATAGCTATGGGCAATCAGCTCCAAATGAGGGAGGTGTGGATGACTAGAAGATGGCTAAGAAGATCAATCTCACCCTGAATCCACAATTCTATGCAAATTGTGAGTGTCCATGACTTCCCTCTGTTTTGTGGTCCTAGAGCTGTGAAAAAGAGAGAAGAAACTACCCTTCAAAGGGATAACAAAGCCTGGAGCATTTTATAACTAAGTGGAAGCAAGAAGGGCACAGATAATTGTCTTCCTTTAGATAAGCCTGTATCAGCAGGGCAATTAGGGAGAGCAAATAATTAAAGTGGATTGTTGCCCTGCTAGACTTTTCTACCTAGAGCTTAGAGGTAAAGAGCTGAGGATGAAAGTAGGGCGGTCAGAAATGTTTGCATCCAGTTGAAGAGTTGGTGTACATTCACATTTTAGATTGGGAGACTGTTGGGTCTAAATTAAGTAGTGATGGATAATTGTTAAACTATATTAAAAGCAGAATATTTGATTCCAATGAATGTTTATTATTTTTCTCTTTGTCATTTATATTTTATTTTATTTGAGTAGGAGTCTTTCACTCTGTCTCCCAGGCTGGAGTGCAGTGGCACGCTCATGGCCACCACAGCCTTGAACTGCTGGGCTCAGGTGATGCTTCTGCCTCAGCCTTGAATTACTATTTAACTCATTATAAGTCATGGATGGTTCAATGATTTTTGATATTTTATTTTTCAGTAATAATATCAACGGAGTCCCACACTAAACCACCTGAAACACCACATACCTGAGCAACTGGGAAGAAGAAAATAGCCTGTCCTTATTTTACAAAAATATTGAGAAGGTAAACTAACTTTTAGGAAGATTTTCAAGAGAAGAGACAAAATTTGCATGTACCAGTTAACAGCAAAATTCAAAGAGCAGCTCTGTCTACCAAATTCACAGTTGTTTTCCTCTAAGGGACACAATGTCCCAGAACATTCTATGGAGTAGGAAGTCCCTGAATACTGGTTAAACAAAATGCGCACTGCTTTGCCTGAATGCTAATCCATTTAATTTGACACGTTGAACTGCAAACTGGTGACTACATGTTTAGTTATCTCTCTTGTGCTCACTGAGTCACTTTATTGGTTCTTCTACTCAGACCTCGAGAAATACATGAAAGGTACTTATTTAACACAATTGGGTTCTCCCTGCTTTCTTCAAGCACAGCAATCCAGAAAACCCAGGGAGAAGATGTTGAATTAAAATGTAACGTAGTGCAAAAAATTGAATTCTCCCCACAAACAGTAGATATTATAACAAGGTAAATGAAAAACAAGATCGCATAAGGCTCCTTTTTCAATCAAACATCACCCCAGTCTCAATTACCTCCCTTCTCATCTCTTATTTACACAGCAACTTGAATAAGGTGTCACTGCAGTCTCCTTAAGAACTAACAAGTGTTTGTAATTTAGCATTAGTGTCAAAATAGAAAATCTATTTTTTGGAATACTCCAAGACTGTTTACTTTTTACCATTCACATTTTTCTGCAATTGTGCCTTCTTTTATTCTTTTCCCTGGGGCCTTATTGTTCCCCGGGACTTCAGTATAGAACTTCTGCAGTTTCGTTGTAAAAAATTTTCACTTCTTTTTCAAATTGTACTTGCTAAAAGCTTTGTTGCAGGCTATGAAACTAATTCCAAATAGCTGATAAAGATTTCACACATAAAGTAGCTGAGATCTTAATAATTTTATTCCAGGAAAAAATAGCTCCTTCAGGTGGTGCTTTGACTATTTACACTATTAAAGAAAAATCTTTGTCTTATTTTCAAACTATCTTTGAGAAAGGATCTGTGTTATTCTGCGACCTGTGTGAAAATACTCCTGAGTTCATACAATATGCTTTTTATTCTTTCATTTTGAGGATAGAAAGTGACATCTTTCACTTCTTTTCCCATGCACACTCATCCTATTTGAGATCCTTGGAAGTAAGATTTTACAATATCATGTCCTTTTCAGTAAGGAGTGGCTAGTGAGATTTATAGTGATAACTTTGCCAAAAGATTTCTAAGATATTTATTCTGATAATAAGCTAGAGTGAATAGAAGGACAATTTACTCAAACTCTGTTTTCCATTTCTTCATTTTATAATATAGGGGTAGGAGGCATAGCTATCTCCATATGGAAAAAGGTATTGGAAAAGATATCACACTCGTTTAAAAGTGCATTGTGACAACACTTAGACATCCTTTCATTGTCAATTAGTCTTATGTAATAATTTAGGAATTCCGTATGACTGTTTGAATCACATAAAATTTGCTGCCATCAGTTTATGATTTCATCTTTGCTTTAAGAAAAAAAATGTAGTTAAAATGGATGATTCCATGGTGATCTTGCAGGTCTTGGCTGATGTGATTAGCGTTGAGTAGGAAAAAAGGTAGTTCTTTGAAAGAAATAAACAGTACTGGTTCTATTTTTCATATTCTCGGCAGAAAGTCAATGAGATAGAATTGGATGGCAAAAGAAAACAACTAGCAAGAAACAGAAATGTATCAAAATTAGGAGGTAAGAGTTTAGGCTCCGCCTGTTTTTTATGACCATTTTATAGATGTGAATGTACTATGGGCACAACCTGAATTATAAGTGCCTAACAGAATACTTGATACAACTCCTTGAACACACAAAGTTAAATTCAGTTTTGATTAATTATATTAGTAGGTAGAAAAATTGTGAAAACAGAAAAACTTTCAAATCAAAAGAACTATTTTCTTCTACTTTTATATTTACTTTTTTTTTGAGTCAGAGTATCACTCTGTCACTCTGGTTGGAGTGTAGTGGCATGATCATAGCTCACCATAGCCTCGAACTTCTGAGCTCAGGCGATTCTCTTGCTTCAACCTTCCCAAGGAACTGGGATGACAGGCACATATCACCACATCTGGTTTAGTATACAAGCAAAAAAATTATTCCTTATGGAAATTGAAGGAAACCCACAATTCTTCCTTTCAAAATTTCTTAGGTAAAGAAAAAGCTAAAAATCATTGACCAATTATATAGATGATAAAAATAATAAAAACTCAAACTTTATGTATAAAAACTTAAGGAATACCGCTAAAGTAAGCCTCAACAGTCATAGTCCAACACTTATATTGCTAAATAGAAAGATTATTTTATGAACAAAGCTTGTTCTCTCAAACAAGAAAATAAACCAAAGGTTAATCAAATAAAAAGAAATTCAAAGATAAAAAGCACAATTAAAACATAGAAAAGCATACAAAAATACTCAAGCTGGCCTTTGACTAAAAAAGAAAAATATAAAATACAGGTTCATCCAATCAAGATATGAGAGGAAAAATTAAAGAACAAAAATTAGAAATTAAAATAGAAAAATTATCCATAAGTTGACAATTAGTACTAGTTGACTGGTTAAATAAATGGGCAAAGGGCAATTTTTTAAATACTTTTTTCTTGCATTTTTTTCAAATATAGATAACCTATATTAAATTTGATTTGATGCAAACTTTGACACTAACAAAATATGAATTTTCCTTTTTATCTTTATTCACAATTATTTTTAGATACTCATATAGCATTATTAACTTTAAAGGTATTCTTTTAAAATTTTATATTTTATTATATAAAACTAAAAACTAAAAGTGTATTAATTGCTTCTAGAGTGTCGATCTCTTGTTCTGTATATAATTGTTAGTATATTGAAACTAGAATATTTATAGAAACAAAAAATTTTTTGTAGAAATGGCAAATATAATTTTATTATATATAGTATGAACTTTTATCTCTTCTTGTTCTCATTAATGGCTACTCTGGAAGCATATGCATATATTACGGCGTAAAAAATAGATGGCAATAGAGAAATTCACATTAAACTAATATAATTAGGGTACACAAATATTACATTAGAAAACACATTTCAAAACTTTAAAAAAATGTCCTTTTGCTGTTGTAATACGTTAATATAGCTCAACATTTTGGTATTCTTTTTGTTTTTCATATTTCACAATTTAAATCTATTTTATATATTTCCACTGTTTTGAAGGGTAGATAGACATCTGTAGTCATTCACTGTCAGCTTGTAGATTGATATTGAAATTTTAATTCTTCTTTTTTATTAAACTTTAATGGGAATTTTCAGCTTTGAGTTTATGACATGCTTAGTCAAGTGGCCCTTTGATCTGTGAAAAGTATTGAGTGAGTGAGTAGCCTTAATGACGCAAGCTCACAATATATCCAGATTTTGTTTTTATAAATGTGCATCCCTAACCCTAACCCTAACCCTAACCTTGACCCTGACCCTAACCCTAACCCTAACAATTACTGGGTGACAAAGGGGGTAATAAAGGGGTAATAAAGGTATACTTTTGCTTTAAAAATGTAACAAATATGATAATTATAGTTTTATCATGGTCTCTTTATTTTTGAAGTCTATTCACACACACTGATGAATGGTTCAGGGAATGACTATCAGACTCACATGCCAACTAGGAATGAGCACTACTAAAATAGAACCATAACTTTTGTTTCTTCATGTTTGATGAAGTAACAATTTAGTAATTTCCTCAGTCATTTACCAAAAAAATCTGAAGTTCTGATTATTTGAAAAAAACCATTTCAAATAATCAGAATTATTCTGATTATTTGAAAAAAACCATTTCAAATAATCAGAATTATTCTGATTATTTGAAATAGTTTGTCAAAGATAGTCAAAACAATTTATTACCATTTCAATTTTCTTGGAAAATGCAGGTCATCTTTGCAGAAGCAACTAATTATATCCATAGTACAAAGATTCTCAAACTTCAACATGCGTCAAAATCATATGGAGGACCAACTGGCCCAAAACCACACTTTGAGAATGATTGGTAAAGAACAATCATAATGTCCATAATCATTACATAAGAAGTTTTTAAATTGTAGATTTACCCTCACAGATACTGGTTCAGTGCGTCTAGGTACCAAATGCCCCCCCGATTATGCTGGTGGTAAACATATTGAAAACACAATCACACAGATTAGGTAAAAGGAATTATTGTATCATTTGGTCAAAGTGGAGAAAAAGGGGACATTGGACCAAGTCAGCAGATTTTAGAAGTCATAATCTCATTTTGTGATGTTAAATTCTGCAGGCTTTCAGGTATGTTATGAGTTAGTGGAAAAATACTGCACATGCTTATTGGAGATTAAGATTCAGACAATTAAAGGAAGGGTGCTGACTTCACAAAATAGGAGCAGATGCTGCCAATATTAGAATGACTTTCCCCTGGATTCTCAGTTCTCTCGAGCAGATATAGTCCTACAGATTTGTGAAAATAGCATATTTTATTTTAATATTCAGAACTTACATGATCACCATTCTAGGATAATTTAAATAATAATCTATGTACTTCTACCTCAAAGAATACTTGCAAGTTTTCCGGTTTTCTTATTCTAGTACAAAATTTAAATTTGTTTTTCTAATGCTAGAAATACTTGTGAAGGTTACACTTCAGGGATACAGGCTAACATAAAATTATGATTAATTATTTTTTTTTTTGAGTTGAAGTCTCACTCTGTCGTCTAGGCTGGAGTGCAGTGGCATGCTCATGGCCACCGCAGCCTTGACCTCCTGGGTTCAAGTGATCCTTCTGCCTCAACCTTCCAAGTAGTTGGAACCATAGGCATGAGCCATTATGCCTGACTAATTTTTTGATTTATTGTAGAGACGAGGTCTCATCAAGTTGCCCAGTCTTTTCTCAAACCCATGGGCTCAGGCAATCCTCTCACCTCTGCCTCCCAAAGTGTTGGAATTACAAGTATGAGTGATTCTGATTAATTTTAGTGATCAAATTTTATACTTTTAGTTGGCCTGTGGTCCTTTGCTGTGACTTTCACAAGATGTGAAGTACAAGAAGAGATAGAAATGCTAAGAAAGAGTCAAAAGAAAATGCTAAACTTAAAATAAGTAAATACTGTTTACAGCATGAAGTAGACCTTTGATGGGCTTGTCTGTCAACTAGACACAGCAAAACTCAGAGTCAGTGAACTTGAAGGTAGAGCAATAGAAAGTTCCCAAGCTGAAATGCAAAGAGAACTAGTGATTAAAACAAAAACACGTAAAATCTAAAAACAGGCAAACAAAAAGGAGAAGAAAGATAAAACATATTACAAAAAATATTTGAAGTGATAATGGTTGAGAATTTTCCAAAATTATGGACCAATATCAAACCATAGATCCAGGAAACTCAGATAATACCAAGAAGGAGAAAAGACAAACAAACAAACAAACAAACAAATAAACAAAAAAAAGACTTCTAGGTATTATCATATTTAAACTATAGAAAACCAATGACAAAGAAAAAATCTTGAAAGTAGCTATAGAGGAATAAACCACTTTACATATAGAGGCACAAGGAAAAAAATGACAGCAGACATCATCAGAAGTACTGAAAGCAAGACGAGTGGAGTAAAATGAAATGTCGAAAAAAAGTCTATCAACCTAGAATTCTATAACCTGTAAAATATTTACAAATGTAGAAGAAACCTTTTTTAAAATTCTGTAAAACCAAGACTGAGGGAATTCATGACAAGCAGACCTGCCATGAAAGAAATTTTTTTTAAAAATTTTGTTAGGAAGAGGGAAAATGATATAGGTCAGAAACTCTAACCTACATAAAGAAAGGAAAAACATTGGAGAAAGAATAAATGAAGAGAACATAAAATCTAGTATTTTTCTTATTCTTATTTGCTCTAAAAGGAGATGTTTGTTTAAAGTAACAATTACTAACAATGTGTTGAGAGAGGATAGCATGTGAATAAGTGGATAAATGAAATGAATGAAAGCAATGTCAGAGAAGATGAGAGAAAAAATTGGGAATATTCTCTTATAAGGTACTTGCATGACATGTGAAGTATAGGATGTAATTGAAAGATGGAATTAATAGCCTGGGCATGGCGGCTCATGCCTGTAATCCCAGCACTTTGGAAGGAGGAAGCAAGAGGATCGCCTGAGACCATGGATGAGATACCAGTCTGGACAACATTAGCTGGTCATGTTGGAACATGCCTGTAGTTCCAGCTACTTGAAAGGCTGAAGTGGAAGGATCGTCTGAACCCAGCAGGTAGAGGCTACAGTGGCCATAGGCATAGCACTGCACTCCAGTCTGGGTAACAGAGTGAGACTCTGACAAAAAGAAAGAAAGAAAGAAAGAAAGAAAGAGAGAGAGAGAGAGAGAGAGAGAGAGAGAGAGAGAGAGAGAGAGAGAAAGAAAGAAAGAAAGATGGAATTAGATTAGTTACAAATGTATACTTGAATATATTATCTAGAAGAACTGCAGAAAATTTAAAATGAATTTAAATGTTTGGGTCATAGTATAATTGAAACAACTGTGTGTTCTTTTCCACATCTACTTCATTTTCTAACATATAGAAACTAGTGTGTAGTGCTTGAACTAATGTCAGCACCAGCAAGTATATTTGAGGAAAAGGTTGTGATTCTGCTCAACATTCCTGAATGACAGCAATGTCAGAAGGCTCCCATCTCCCAAAAAACTCACTCTCCTGAAATTCACCTAAAACTCTTGATCATGGGTGCTTCTGTCCCTGAGTTTGGCCCAAGCACAATCATCTCAAATCAATTTTCCTGCAAGTCCAGTAAAGGAATAGAAATAATGTAGTTTATCAAATGTACAAATTCACCTTGTAATAGTTAAGACTAGAGTTCCCAATCCTTTGCTCCACTCCTTAATAGAATATGTACACACACACACACATTTCTACCACAAAATCAGAATTTGGGGAGGGTGGGTCCCTTGTAGTACAGACTTTTCCTGTGAAGTAAGTGTACTAGGAACCCAACGGCATTAGCGTATCAGATAGTGTTGTGAGATATTGCGTTTGACTTCAGTGAAAATTTGGGGGGAAATCCTTACAATACGTTTGTCCATCTCATGATGGGTGATTGATGAGTGCACCTGTCCACGATGTGCTGAGTGTTCAGAAGTTTTTGACGAAACATGGTATGACCCACGTGCCCCACCCTCTCTGTTCACTAGATCTCGCCTTGACAGATTTTGTTCTTCTTTGTTTCTCAGGATAAGAAAAATTCCTCAAAGGGATATGTTTTGCCGATGTAGAAGAGGTGAAGCAAAAAATAGCAGAGGCACTAAAAGGCATCAAAATGGATGCGTTCAAAAATTGTTTTGAGCAGTGGAAAAAGCGTCTTGACAGGTGTATTACGTCAAGTGGAGAGTACTTGGAAGGTGACTGAAGTTAAAAATGTAAGAATAAATGCACATTTTACAAATGAATTTTTATAAATAAATACATTTTGGTTTTTTGGGGATCCCCTTTTATATATTATATATATCATATTATAATATGTTATATATAAATATATAAAATACACATTTATATGTTATTCTGTTGTTCTGCAACACCGTCAGCTATGGGCAGAGTACACTTCCCTGCCCTATTGGCTATGGAATGTGGATAAAAGCAATAGTGTGCTGGATTTTGGTTGAGACATTAAGAGAAGACAATTTTTTGTACTCAACCTTTTTGTGTCTATGACTACTACGGACAGTGCACACTCTAGGTAGCTGCTATGTCATAGATCTGGGCTTCAGGATGTGACCTATACAGAGCAGAACTGAATACACCAAAACCTGGAGTCCAGCCTGAGCAGTCTAGATTACTAGAACTTCGGACAACCTGCAGAATTCATGAGCACAAAAATAGGTGGCAGTTTATGCCGTTGAGATATCAAAGTTTTTTTTATATAGCAATAACTAATACACAATTTTTTGTTCTTAAATCCAAGCCTATAAAAGACAATAAAAATATTTTGTGTATATTTAAATTCAACCACTTAATTTGCATTTGTTTTACCCAAAGGAGGACAAATAATTTATGTAGTATAATTCTTTAATTATTCTGATTATGTATTTATAATTCTCACTGTACTTACTGGAAAAGAAGTCTCTGTTATATTAAGGTAATAGAATTTTTTAAATGGCGTGTTTATACTGCTTAATCCACTAAATCTGTGAAAACAGTGGAACTAGTAAAATTAGCTATTTAACTAGTCATCTGGTGGACTGATACATTCGGTCAAAATAGTAGGCCATCAGTCTTAAATGATTTAGACGGATATTTCCAACTTATAATTTATTATTCTTCCAAAGTAAGTTTTTAATTAAAAATGGACATATTTAGTTGGCTGCTTTAGTATTTCTACATGATGATTCTATTATTCAGACATTTTACTTACTCTTTCTTCTTTTCACAAGAACTCTTGCGCTTAGTGCTTTCTTATCCAATATTTTTCTTCCTTCCTTCCTGCACTCTTCATAGTTCCTTACTATCTTTACTTACATAGTTCTTTACTATCTTCTTCTTCAGTTTACATTTTTTGTGTGCTTTTAGAGTGTCGTATGCTTTTGCTTCTAGTTCCGATTATTTTATTTTATTCACAGCTCTCTGGGAATTGCAGGGATAGTCTCTTCAAATTTTTTCTCAGTTCCTAGTATCCAATGTCTCAATAAATGTTGGTTGAATGAATGCTGATGATCTAACCAAAAAACCATCATCTTGTCTAAGCTCTTTTTTTTTTCTTAAACTTGCTTATGACTGAAAACAAAAGTCAACAGCAGAAACTGTTTCCTAAAGTTTACATGTGATTCAGCATCCTTGAAGTTTATCTGGGCTCATCCCAGGACATCAAAGATGGTACTTTCCTAACAGCTGACACAGCTCATGTGGGCTCAGGCTTTGTCTGTTGGTGACTGTTGTTACCTTTTCTCTGGGGCAAAACTCCCTAAATTTTCAAAGCCCTCATGTGAATGATATTTTTATGTGGTGACTGTTAGATCAGCAGAGAACTCCAACACTGTCATTTTATCTGATTCCTTTACTGGTGACTTCTACCTGTAACCAGCACTTACAATCTCTGGTAAACAGAGGACCTTTTCTTTTCTAAGATCCCTCCTGAACTCAATGACTCCTCAAATGTATTATATTAGGTGGTTGGAGTAAAACTAAATATCCAAGGAAATATTTACTAAACAAAGGTGCTGATGGAAAATGTTAGGTCATTATAAAAATACATCTGTAAAAGACCAGTCATACCTAGCACTCCCAACATATACTCAAAATATAACACTGAGAATACAAATTTAGACAAAAACATTTAATTTACATCAAAGCAATTGTGTCTTATAGCAATACAGATATTTAACATAAGAACCTCTCATAATTACAAAACTATAAAATAAGATTCTTTAGGCAGATTGTTGAGGCTTTATTTTGTTTTATTCTTAAGAATTTGTAATCAAAAATTTTAAAAAAAAAGATTTTTAGGCTAAACCATCCATGGTATGTAGTTCTTTTAATCATCACACATCCATTAAATGTTTAGGCCTTGACCTTTGAGAAATCATAGAGAACCAAAGCTCTTTGGTATATTCATCGAGTGACTCCCGAGGAGAGCCTGCTGAACTTAAATGCCAGTTTATCTTGTGAAATATCAGACTTGAAAGCGAGGCCAGCACTCCTGCCACGCAGCATTAGCTGAAGCCACTGGACCAGCAGCCTGGAGCAGTGTGAAAGCAGAGGCTCATTCAGTCCCTCCCTTCCATCAAAAATAATATTGAATTTCATACCCTGCTCATGCTTTCAGGGCTTTATTCCTGGGTTACTTCTCCTGCAAACTGAACTATCAATCCTTACTGTTTCACCAATATCTTAATTCTTGCTCTTCTTAGTTAAATCAATGGCCACTAGGTGGTTCTTTTCATTTTTCATCATTATTCTTATGACTTTTAAGATGAGAAAGCCTATGTGAGAGCACAAAGAATAAAAATGTGGCAAGAAGTCGGCAATAAAATGATAAAAATACCAAAAATGGAATTATTCATTCATACATTCATCTACTCAATAATTTTTGAATGCTTAGTATATGTAGACATTGACTATTCTAGGCTCCAAAAAGTGACAATAAAAGTATATTAAAAACTAGTGAGTAGATAAGGGAGAAAGTGACATGTAAGAGCAGAGGTAAGAAGTAATGGTGAAACAATATACTTTTCATATCTGTTTCTGTTCAATAACTTGCGTTTTCTTTCTATTACTTACTTATCATTGCTATATATTTTTACCTTTCTTTTTTAAATATTGCAGTTCATATGCTCTCTGGAAATCTTGTGCAGAATGTTTCACTACTTGAGTTCAGAAGGCAAATGCTGCTTTGAAGTTAATTCATATCTGAATGTGAGTCACTTAAATATATTTACCATTGGAATGATTCTGTCATTCGATTAACTGACCAGATATTAAAATAACTTATTATTGGACTACTTTCATAACACTTAATAGAAACTGTTAAGATACTTTTTTAGTTGTCTCATTGGTATATTTTCTATTCTGTATGTGATATCACACACAGAAGAATTAGCTCATACTCTATCTTACAGATTAAATATCTAATAAAGAAAAACTTACAGAATCCTCGAAGAATCAAAAGACTCGAAAATATACTTTCTAGTATAATTTATGCTAATTTAGCAAGCCAGAAGTCTCTGATTATCACAGCAAGAGCATGCTGATTTTAATATGTCTTATTCCAAAAACTAGTAATCATTTGATACATGCTCAGATATAATGAAAATTTTTAAAGAACTTCCTAAAGCTTCCCAAGAGAGAAACTGATTTTGTAAATCTTCAAAGTAAAATTTTCTGGTTTTGGAGAAATGCACTCTAAAGAATGATAATAGCTGTTTTGCTGTTGTTCTAGCAGTCAATGACACTTTGTGTGGGAGACAGACTCTAGTGTGGCTTTCAGTAAAATAAATCCCCTTCCCTTCTTTCGTATCATCCTCTCCCTTTGAGGCAAGGCACATCCTACATTTGTTTCTGACCCATAGAATATGGCAAAAATGATAGGATGTGATAGGATGCCCTTGGTTAGCACATAAAGTAGGGTGTGGTCTTAGAAGACAAGAAGAATACTCTCTCTTGCTGTCCTTGGAGTGAAGGCAGGGAGCTGAGTGCACCACCATGTAGCCACCAGAAGATGAATTATATCACCAGCTCCATGAGTTTGGAAGAGGACTCTGTACTCCAGAAAAGAATGTACCCTAGCTGACACATTGAGTACAGTCTCTTGAGGCTGCTAGCAGAAGAGCTAGTTAAGCTGTGCCCAGGTTCCCAATCCACAGAAACGGCAAGATGTTATTTTTAGCTGACAAATTTGTGGTGATTTGTTACACAGCAGTAGAAATTAAATATACATTGTCTCATGTACTATTTGTTGGTTACAGAAGAGAGTGGTAAAATAAGCTTGTTCGAAGAAATTAGATGACAAAATTAGAACTATTTATTAACATAGACATGCCTTAAAATGTAACCATGTCTAAACTGATTTCACTCTCTGCCTGACAACCAAGGAGTCAAGGAGTTTGGGGAAGGAAAGTGACTTTATTATGGAGTGCCAGCAAAGCCTAGAAGATGGAAGTCAATGTCCTGAAGGGTCATCTTTCGCCGTGTGTGTTTTGTTCGGTATCTATCCAGGTTAGGGGAAAGGAAGGAACTTCAGACATGGGACATCAGCAGAGGTGTGGGAAAAGTTGTGAAATGTCTTTGTCCTTGGTTAATAGTCTCTTTGTTCTTCTAGATCTTTAACAAAACATCGTTGGTGTATATAATTTTCCTTTTTTTTTTTTAGAGTTAGTCTGGACAGCAGTATATTGTTTCTTTTCTTTCTTTCCTCCCTCCCTCCCTCCCTTCCTTCCATTTTTGTGCTTCAAAATTATTTCAGCTTATGGGCGGGTGTGGATAAAGACACCTTAAACAAAAATGGAGCTAGATATGTTTGTTCTTATGCTGTTTCACAATTACAAAAGGGCATAAATCAAGTAGCATAGCTACCTGAAGTTTTAGAAATTAAACAAATTCAAGTAACCAGCCCCAGAATAGACAATAGACCATGACTGGCACCCTGGATGTTCTTTCACTGGTGCCTTCCAGGGCACTCCATACCCTGGCAAAGGTAACTATGGGACGGGGGGAAATCCTCCAAAACGGAGTTCATTAAAATTTGTGCATTTATTCTTTAATCTTAAACTTCAGTCACCTTTAAAATACTCTCTGATGCAATGCATTTATTGAGATGCTTTTTCCACTGTGCAAAACTTTTTTAACTCATTCATTTTGATGCCTTTTAGTGCTTCTGCTTTTTTTTTCCCCACCTCTTCCACACTGGCAAAACATTTCCCTCTGAGGACGTTTTCATCCTGGGAAACAACAAAAAAAAGTCATTCAAGGCAAGCTCTAGTGAAGAGGGAGGTTAGGACACAGGGGTCATGCCATCTTTAGTCAAAAGCTGCTGCCCACTTAATACAATGTGGGCAGGTGCGTTGTCATGGCGGAAGAACCAGTCATCTGTTTGCCATGACTCGGGACATTTCTTCTGCAAATCATGACCCAACCTTCTCAAAATTTCCAGATAAAAACTTTGGTTGACCATTGGATCCTGAGGAAAATATTTCATGTGTAATGAAAGAGGCTCACTCTCCAAAAGAGAATTCACTTTTTGGGGGAATCTCCCTTGTATTACCTTTGTTTCTAACACCGTAGATTGGTTTTGTCTATTTTTCGTTTATGGGAGTGGAATTGCACTATATGCACACACTCTCACAACACAGCACCTTACTTGGACAAAGCCAGTGAAGAGTCTGTCTTGTTTGTTATGAGGGAGTCTTACATATGGCAACTTAACCAAGAATGGGACTGTCTCATAACCTTTGTCATACATAGTAACTTAATGAAGAGAGATGATACATTCCAGGTCCTGTCCCAACTTTAGGGGAAGGTTTTATACTGGACATGGACACTGGAGGCAGGGCTCTTGGGATCCGTCTGAGTACTGGTCTTCCACAAGAAGCACACCATTGTTTTACAGTTTTGCAAATTTCTTTAATGGCTGATGAACATCTGGAGAAACCTGGGGTCTCATATGTGTTGCTGCATTTACTCTCTTGCAATACATTGTTTTGGCTGAAGTAGACGAATAAAGATTTTCTTTTATATGCCCCCGGCTGAAAAAGCTAGGATTATTTCCAACACATTTGCTTAATGCTACAACTACCACTTGAAACTGCTAGTTTCTTAAAACTTAATTGCAGTGTGCAATCAGAAGCAATATTAATGAATGAACAAATGAATGAATAAATGAATGAATTTTGGACTCTGTGACATTAAAATCCTGTGGCCTTCTTGTTCTTTGAATGGTCTTTTCTCTTATGCATGATTTTGTAAATTTAAGCATTATTCATTTGGGGAATATTGGTTTCCTGAATGATGCAGACTTTCCAAATGTTAACATACGCCATTTTAAAACGTGAAAAAAGTTGCATGTGCTAATATCACTACTGATCTCATTACAAGAAACTTTTTTTGTGGGAAATTGTCATGTTCATAGCAGTACATATTAGTTTGTCAAAATTTTACTTTTTGCTGGAAAGTTTAAACATTTGACAACAAACATCAGGTGTTTTCTTTGAAGTAACAGACTCTCTTCAGTTATTTTCAGGAAAATGACTGTCAAATGCCTAAGATGCACAGGAAATACAGAAATCACATGCTTTTTTATTCTTAGTTCTTGGTAGATTTTCTCTTTAACATTGACACAAAAGACCTAAATAATTGTTAAATTGCAGTTCTAAATTAACTGCTTATTGCATATTATCCCATTCTGCCTTCTCCTATAAATATGGTTTATAAAACGGCATGTAGAGATATTAATTTACTGGTAGAATTTCTTCTTTATATGTCACATATGTATTCTTTGATCTGTATACTTCTTTTGCAATGAAAAATATTTTTCTTTGCCTTTTAGAAAAACAAATAGTCATGGTTATTGACCAAAGCTAATATTTCATTTACTCTAAGAAGAATTACTTAAAACATATTTCTTTCTTGTTGCATATTATGCTAGAAAGATTTTTAAATAGGTTACTTTTTTTAGAATTCTCTAAACAGAGTTTAAAATTCTAGTTCATGTTTTAAGCTCAGTAAGCCTAATGAGCTATGTGTAGGCCACCATTCTCCCTGTGCTTATGTAGTAATTTCCTGATTAATACTAATTAATGACATGTCAGTGTTCATTTAAAATGAATGATGAGACTGATTATCCAATGTTGATGTTGGAATCACTCAGCAACTGGGCACAAGATCACTGTGTCAGGAGGCAGTGCCAGGATCACGAGGACTCTGTTATTTCCACTTGCTGCTACAGTAAACTGGAATTAAATGATGTTTGTTTTTAGGTAGACTAGGCCTTGAAAGTCATGATGGATGATTTAGTTTCCTCTCATAGCTTCTGTTTGATTTATTTATAAATGGCTTTAGGTAGTAAATTAGGTAAACTTCATAGCCTCAGAATGAGTAAGGAGAATGTGCTTAACAAAAGATTCAGAAATATGGACTTTCCTTAAATGTCACTTTCTCCCATCTTTACCATCTTGTTGCGTTTTCATACCCTCAAGGATTCTTTTTACTCAAGGTCAGGGTTCTCAAAAGAGTCTTTATACTCAGAGTCCCTAATGTCTCTTTTCCTTACAGTTACTATTTTGGTAATAATTGGGTACATTGTGCAGATGATGATTTAGAAAAGTCTGTGTGTGAGGTGTGTGCGTGTGTGTATCCATATGGTATGTATATGTTGCAAATTTTTGGACAGAATTTGAGTCAAAGGACAACTAGCTTTAGCAACTTTAACTTTATAAATGTACAAATTACAATTTTATTTTGAAACTGCTGATTATAAACATGTCATCTAAGTAAGTCAAAGGAATAATTTGTTGAAAGCCCAATTAAAATGACTAGCAAAACCTATCTTAGAAAACAAACTGGGTTTATTCATAATTTTTCTGGTAACGAAGAATACTATTAAGCACAAAGTTTTAATAATTGCAGAAGTGTTTGCATAAGCCTAGCACCAGGGTTAGGGTTAGAACTTTGGTGATTTTCAGGTGGACTTTACAAACCTGAAAATTGCTATAGAGATCAGTTAACACAGCAGGTGTGAGTACTTTTAATCAGCGGGGTGAGGGGAAGGGGTGGGTCTTCATAACTCCTCACTGAAATTTTGTGGGGTTTTTTTTTCCCAGAGCAGTGACAATGGGGCTGGTTATTTGATTTTGAAGTCTTGGTAAATTTACATTTGTTATAACTTTAAGTCAGTTTTTATTTCTTATCTTTCCTTTAGTCACCCTTCAGCTGGGGCTGCAAGATTCATAATCTATCCTTGTGCTCAGTCCAGATCTATACTGCTGTTGAATTTTGTCACATTGATAGACATTTGGATTTCAACATGAGCTAGTTCTTGCTTCGGTAAATTATTGTATCATCTAGAGAGACAGTGGAATTTAGGATTTGGAGGCTCCATTTCAGGGCTGGTACAGAGACTGTCTTAGCTCTTTTGTGTCACTATTAAGCAATTCCTGGGGCTTGGTGGTTTATAAAGAAAAGAGGTTTGTTTTGACTCACAGTTCTTCAGGCTGTCCAAGAAGTATAGTGTCAGTATCTGCTTCTGCCAAGGGCTCAAGAAAGCTTCCTTTAATGGCAGAAGGTGAAGAGGTACCCACGTGTGCAGATCATGTGGCAAGAGAAAAGGCTAGAGAGAGAGAGATAGAGACAGAAACATAGAGAGAGGCAGACAGAGAGATGAGAGAGATAAAGACAAAGAGGCAGACCCAGAGAGGCAGAGAGAGAAGTGAGAGAAAAGAAAGAGAGGAGAGAGACAGAGTGAGAGAGAAGAGAGAAGAGAGCGAGATGTGAGAGAGAGAGAAGAGAGACATAGGGGAAATTGAGAGAGACAAGATACAGAGAGGAGAGAGAGAACAAGAAAATGAAAGATGAGAGAGAGGAGAGAGATACACAGAGATGGAGAGGAAGAAAGGAGAGAAAGGAGAGAGAGAGATGAGAGAGACAAGGACAAAGGGACAGAGAAATACAGAGAGACAGACAGAAAGAGGAGAAAGACAGAGAGAGAAGAGAAAGAGGAGGGAAGAGAAAGAGAGACAGAGTGAGAGAGAGACAGAGTGAGAGAGAGACAGAGTAAGAGAGAGAGGAGAGATGGACAGAGGGAAGAGAGAGAGGGGGAGAGACAGGGAGAGATAGGAGAAAGAGGTGAGAGAGAGAGAGGAAAGAGAGACAGATACAGAGAGAGGGAAGAGATAGAACAAGAAACAGACAGAGAATGAGAGGGGAGAGAGAGAGAGAGAGAGAGAGAGGAGACAGACACAGGCAGTGATGTAGAACTGAGTGATTTCCATGATTCAACAAACACCTCTCACCAGACACATCTCCAACCCTTGAGATCAAATATCAGCATAAGACTTGGAGAAGCCAAATAAACCATATCCAAACCATAGCAGAGACCAATATTTAAAAATGGCTTGTGATGAGACTTTTTGATTGACTCTACACTCGGAGCCAAATGTGCCAAGTTAAACTAAGAACAAATTTCAATTTCAATATGAAGATTTGATACAACTAGATAGAGTGGTATTAACTAAGTTACCTAATTTTCTCATTTTTTTTCTTAAATAATTTTGGTTACTTTAGAGATCTCAGAAAAACTTGTAATGATAATGGCATAATATTTTTCCCTGACATATGCTCTAACTTGTGGGAACAGTAATATATAGGATCACTGTGTTTTGAACCACATCTTGCGAACTTTTTGCCTGAGAAGATATATATCTTAGTGAGATTGCCTAGATCTCTTGTCAGTCTTTGAACCACAGTAAGTAGAATGGAAGTTCTTTGATTTTTGGGGGGTGAGGTTGGGGGAAAGGGTCCTGGAAAGTATCAGTTGAAGAGGTTTAAGAACCACAAATACTTCATTGAAACTGGCAACCAACTCCTGATCAAAACCCCAAGTGCTAATGCCATAAGAGATAAGATAGACAAATGGGACCTCATCAAACTGTAGAGTTTCTGGAAAGCAAAAGAAACCATCAAGATAACAGGGAGACAGCCTACAGAATGGGAAAAAATATTTGCCAACTGTATATCTGACAAAAGCCTAACATCCAGGATCAACAAGGAACTCAAACATGCTGAAAGGAAAAAAACAACCAGCCCCATTATATAATGGGCAAAAGACATGAATAGACATTTCTCAAAATAAGATATATGGGCAGCCAACAGACACTTGAAAAAGTGCTCAGCCTTACTAATCATCAGAGAAATGCAAATCAAAACCACACTGAGATACCACCTAACACCAGTAAGAATGGCCATCATTAAAACAACAACAGATACTAGCAAGGATGCATAGAAAAGGGAATGCTTCTACACTGCTGGTGGGAATGCAAACTAGTGCAACCTCTTTGGAAAACAGTGTGGTGGCAATTTCTGAAAGAACTAGACATTGACCTTTCATATGACCCAATAATTCCCCTACTGAGAATATACCCAGAGGAACTCAAATCATTCTACAAAACAGATACCTGCACATGCATGTTTATTGCAGCACTATTCACAATAGCAAAAATATGGAACCAACTGTGCTGCCCATCAAGACTGGACTGAATAAAAAAAGTGGTACATATACACAATGGAATATTACACAGCCATAAAGAAGGACAAACTTTGCAGCAACTTGGATGGATATAGAGTCTACCATACTCAGTGATCTATCACAGAAACAAAGAACAGAGTACCACATGTTCTCACTCATAAGTGGACCCTGAACATTTACCATAATACTGTAAGAAAGGCAATAGCAGTAGTGTGATACTGTGGGGTGGTGGGGGGAGGGGGAGAAATGCCACATCAATAAGGGTAATTAATCTCAAACTAGGCAAAATGGGGACCAAAGGAAGGCCCAAACTTTACCTGTATGATAACCACTTGTGTACCTAATCCTGAATTTTACCCCTACTTTAAAATAAAAAATAAGAAAAATAAGAAGGGACCATAACTAGATATCCAGAATCCAGAATTCCACATCATTGAGTAAGATTTGGGTATCCATCAAAGCCCAACCTTTCTTCTTGAATTAAGTTATCTGAGAATCATCTTCGTTTCCTTTCCTTTCTTTTCCTTTCCTTTCCTTTCCTTTCCTTTCCTTTCCTTTCCTTTCCTTTCCTTTCCTTTCCCTTCCTTTCCCCTTCCTTCCTTCCTTGCTTTTTTCTTTCCTTCCTTCCTTTTTCCCATCCTTCCTTTTTTCCTTCCTTCTTTCCTTCTGTTCTTTTCTCTCTCTCTTTCTTTCTTCTCTCTTCCTCTCTTTCTTCTTACTTTTTTGAAGAGAGAATTGTTAGGCCAATGTGGTGTATCCATGATATCCATGATATTGGGGATTATTTCAAAAGCAGGAGTCTGTTTCTTGAGATAGGAATTATCTCTTCAGTTTGTACTTTGTAACAAATAGATTTTGGAGATGAAAATAAACTCAGGCATTGATAGCCACCCAGTGATCAGTTTTTAACAGAAACTGTCTCCATGAAATTATTTATTACATAGTTATGATGTCACTCAGCAAGAGTGGTCTGGCACTAGAAAAAAGGAATTAAAGAGCATGAGTTAGGGCATGATTAGTAAGGTTCTTTGTAGTGTTTCTAAAAGTGAAGTAGCCTGACTTAGAATGCATTTCTTAGTTCCTCACTAAGCTCTATGTCTATGAAATTTTAGTTGTGAAGTGTAGCTCCTATGGAAAGCCCAGGTTTGCATTGGAGATAGAAATGGCCAATGTCAAGTATTATGTGACAGAGAGTTATAGACTTTGGTTGTCTGGTCTAGTGTTATGGTTGGTATTTTGTGTTTGAATACAAATACTCATGAAATCATCTGATTTTCAGCTAGTAGTAAAGGAAACTGGATGCTATCTAAATAAAATTAGAAACAATTTGACTTTTTATTTGATTACATGTTTTAACCAAATAATGAACCTATCATAGCCAGGTATTGGATGAGGCTATGACTGGATAAGAACAATAATAGAAGTAGGGACATTAATAGAGAAATAGTGAAGGAGACATATGCATCTCAGCTGTCCAGAACCTTAAACCAACAGAGAGAAAAGCAAATATCTAGGAAAATAAAGAAAATCATGAAAATTAAAGTATACTTATCTGTGTTTCTAGTCATTTATATTGTGTTACATAGATTTTGAGTAGAGACCAAGTTGTCTGCTTTACAATGTCATCTGCTTTTGGGGAATATCTTGACATCTTCATCTTGAGGTAACTAAAAAATTTAGACTAGCCTATGGAGTTGAACTCTTTAAATTGTGGAATATGAACTCACATATCAATTCATTGAATTTTGATCACTTGTGTTTGTAGTCAACAGTACTTTATAAGATCCTTTCTAACAAGGCTCAAGGACAGCTTTTTCTTGGTTAGCTTTTTTAAAGACACCAAAAATTCAGGTTGACAATTATGTAAAAGTCGAGAAAAAGGATGATCTGGAAAGATAACTTCTCAGTGATAAAACAATATACTGAATTATCTTATAGTATTTAATAAGTTCATTTAAAGAAGATTTGAGGTCAAGATGGATAAATATATCCCCAAGTGATTCATGTATGCTTGTTTTCCCCAGAAATATGTTGATTATGAGTGAGTAATCAGCCACATCTTGACTCACCAATATTATTTCTTTCATGGTAACTAACTTTTGCCTTTTGTGATGGGAATTTTAAAGAGGAATTTTCATGAATGTCCACTTGAGGCTATCAGTGCCAATAACCAAGTGATTAATTCTGAGTTGATTTTCTTAAAAGAGATAAGGTTCATGGCCTATTTCCCCCGTATATATCTAGTTATTTTAGCACCATTTGTCAAAAAGATAATTTTTTTCTCCATTGAATTAGTTTGATGAGTTTTTTGAAAAAAAATCAATTGACCATATATATGTTGGTTTATTACATAAGTTTATTTGGTTATATTGTTCTATATACCTAATCTTCTGCCATACTGATTTGATTGTTGTAGTGTTATAGTAAGCTTTGAAGTCAATTAGTATCCTCAAACTTTATTTTCCCCTTCAGTACTACTTTAGCTTTTCTAGGTCTTTTGAACTTTTATATAGAGAAATCAGTCAATCTATTTCCAAAAAAAAAAAAGTTTGACTTGCATATACAGATCAATTTGGAGAGAAGTTCCCTTATAGCAATAATGAATCCTCCAATTCTTGAATATGGTAAAATTCTTCACTTATTTAGTTATATTTAATTTCTCTCTGCATTATTTTATCATTTGTAGAGTGTGTTTAGCACATATATTATTTTTTATGCTAAAGTACTGTATGTTTTTAGTGCTATTTTAAATGCTATGGTTTATATTTCAATACCCAATGATTCTTGATATATGGAAGTATGATGGTTCTTGATATTGATTTTTTGTTCTGCAACATTGATAAACTCCCTTCTCAGTTTTAAGAGAATTTTTTTGGAAATGGTTAAAATTTTCTACATGAATAAATATATCTTTGGCAAATAAAAAATTTGCTTTTCTTTCTAATCTGTAGGTTTTTCATTATTATTTTTATTGCCTTCTTTGACTTCTACCTTAAGGCAATCATTCATTTAAGTATATTTTGTACATGTCAATATGAACTTTTTGTAGATTATCTGCTGTTGTTAGCCCACAGGTATTCTTGATAAGGGCCAAGTCTTCAATTTTATTTTGAAGCTTACATGACATGGTCATAGAGATGACTGAGTAATCAAAACTTCATTGGTAGGCAAATTGCCTGAGGCTTCTAAAAAGAGTCTGTTGTTGACAATTCCCTTTTTAGAGTAAGTTTCTGCTGTTAAAATTGGCAGAAGTGGTATTTAGTTCTCTCTTCTTTATATTTAGAAAGGTCTTTGATAATGGCGTGATGTTCAGCCTGAAACCAATATTTAATTTCTACTTGCATAAGCCTAATTTCAGGCTTATTAAACTTTAAAGGAATTTAAAAAGTTTCCGCCCAAGGAATTTTCTGAGGAAAAGGACATTTTGTAGAGACTCCTTGAAGACAATAATTCTTGTAGAGGCCAAAGGAGTGATAGAAGAAAAAGGAGAGGTATGACAAGATAAAGTGAAAGAGAAGAGTCTGTGGAGAGGAGTAGATTTAAGATTTTAAACTTCAAACTTTGCCAAAGTGACTTTAAAGGAGGTCAATTTGAACTCTGTATTTATTTTAAATAAATATTTTAAACATTTTGCACATTAGTTGCAAAATGATTATTGGATGCTTAGAGTCTTATTTTCTTGTTCACCTCAGAGATAAAACAATGTTAGGCATATCAAATGTTCCGCAAAATACCTACTGTAACTTCAAATTGTCCTTGATGACATTTAGGGGGATACATACATGACATGAGATTGAGGTGCCTATAGGAACCTTCAGATCTACTAGGGGTAGTTTACATCAACTATTATACAAACCCATGAAGAACATAACTATGTTTGGTTAAAAGTATCTGGTTAAATATGCAACGTCTCAAGTCTTCCAGCCCATTCTGATGATCAGGACATCTCAATACCAACCAGTCAGTGGCTCCTGACAGGCAGACTTTATGTGAAAACAATCTTCCCAAGAGTAAGTTTTTATAACACAACACAGATGTAGGTGGGTTCAACCAGGCACAGTGGCATATTCCTGTAATCTCAGCACTTTGTGAGACTGAGGTGGGAGGATTGCTCGAGACTAGCACAGGCAAAGTAGTGAGACCCTGTCTCTATAAATAATAATAATAATTAAAAAAACTAGCCAGGCATGGTGGCACATGCCTGTAGTCCCAACTACTCAGAAGGCTGAGGCAGATTGATTGCCTGAGCCCAGGACATTGTGGCTGTCGTGAACTGTGATTGAGCCACTGCACTCCAACCTGGCCAACAGAGTGAGACTGACTCTAAAAGTGTATTCTAAAAATGTAGGTGGGTTTTTATATAGTTTCAAGGAGTGACTCAAGGCTGGTTATTGTAGAAAGAATGACATTCTAATGAGACTTTTTACTTTACTAATCCTTAGCACAGATTTGGAGAACAGATTAAGTAGTATCTCTGTCTCCCATGACCTTCTTTAAATACATACACAACAAAAGATGACATTCTTTAGACATTAAAAAAATTAGGAAGCAAAAGAAAAAGAAGTAGTTAATTTTGGTTAATTTAAAGATATTTCTGAAGGACTAATTCCTAGCATATAAGATGAACCCAGCAGGGAGCATCCTGCATAAAGATGGGCGCTCATGACTTTGCTGGAAGGTCATTCACTGTAGCAGTCTAGGATGGACTTTTGGTAGGAGTGGGCCAAGGGGTACTGGAAGTGCCAGAGAATCCCAAACCAAAGGTCTTGGGATAAGTAAGAGATGACACAATGGAGCTTCATAAAATTTTAAAGATCCCTAAAAAGATCACCAGGAAAATCATGATCAAAAACCAAGTTGATTTTATTAATCTTGCCAACAAAGTACAAGGTCTTGGAACAAGCAGTTACAAGGGAGCTTTTATGACATTGAGACTGGCACATGGGCAATTTGGGGGTTGGGTTTCTAAAGAACAGAATGAAAAGGGACTGGATAAAATGGGCAAATGGAAGTCACTTTTCACTGTCTGGAGTCCAAAGAACAGGGCTTTCGAGCAAACCATCTACTGAAACTTTTATGTTCTTATCTTCCCAGAAAAGTTGCAGCAATGGGGTTGATTCATGCTTGCTTTGCAGTTTAGATAAATTCTCATTTAGGTTCTTTAGTTCAATTTTTATTATTCAAATCGCATGGTAAGTTTACTTCATGTTGCATGGACAGCTGTAAGGATCTTTTCACACATTTTGCAGTCACTGAGTTCTTATCAACCCACATTAAATAAGAAATAACTTTATAGTATAGTCAAAGTGCTTTAAAACAGACCATAAACTAGACACCACCATATAACCCCTGGAATGTAGATAGATATCAATCTGTTTGCTATGTCAGGCGAATTAGAAGATGGAGATGGTGACTAAAATTACTATGCAAGAAGCATAAGGCCTAATGTTGCTGTGTTAGAAAACATTCTTAGGACTTACACCAAAATACTGGGTGACATTTTGGTACCAGAGATAAAACTTTTGGTTAAGTAATTATACTATGACACATTAGGCAAAATACACAAGATAAATTTAAGGGCTTCCCTATATGTCTAATACTTCCTGAGAACTAGACTAGATTTGAATTAACAGGCCCAGGGGATCTGGATCCCAGAGCCGATTTTCTTCAAATCAGAAAGTGTCTCAAAAAATTTGATGACAACAGTTCAGAAGCTTCCAAATCACATGACTCCTGGAAGTGAAAGAAAAAGGAACATAAAATAACTGGTTCTGCTCAATTCACAGAACTGCTATTAGAACTCTACATTTTTGGTAAATAAGATACTTTTTATTTGCGTAACTCTACAGTTTAACAAACTCATTTTATCTTATTTTTCTATATTTTGAAAATTCTATCATTCTTTTCTTAATCTGCAGTGAAATTGAGACTCAGGAAGATGGAATGATTTGTCCAAAGTCACATAGCCAGTAGGCACTAGATTTGGGATTAAAACTTTCCTTTTTGGTTGTAAATTTAACTCTTTTTATACCAAATTGTATCAAATGACATAGTAAAAATTTTTCTGAGGCATTGCATAATTGAAGATTAATTTTCCTTTGAAGGATTAACTTGCATTTGTATTTGCTAACTTCCTCCCAGGAATCTTTAAATATACTTCCCTAATATTCTCTTATTCTTAAGATAAAAACAATACATTTTTCAATACTGTTTTAGATATGAAGGTGCTTATATTAGCAATGTAATAATATATTTGACTAAAAGTCATTAAATATTGTCATATTTATATAATTTTGGTATATTCATAAAGCAGATTATTACCAGCAACTTAAAAAGGAACATTCTGTTGATCAGGCAACAACATTGGTGAATCAAAGGGACATTGACAAAGCAGTACATACTTTATGAATTCATTTTTATGAACTAGAACAGATAAAACAATCTATGATTTTAAAAAATCAGAAGACTGTTTGTCCCTAGCAGGGGAGATTGAATTTACTGGAGACATAAATTTTGATAAGTGTTGATTATATGGGTATATAAATGCCTCAAAAATAAAATTGAGTTGTATACTGAAGATTTGTGTATTTGTAAATTTTTAACTTAGAAAAGAACTAGCTTAACTAAAAAAAATTTGTTTCACCCAGTGGTATGGGTTTGCAATTCTGAAAGATACTTTTCTACTTTTTTTTTTGTCTCTAGGCTTGAGCAAATTGATAAATACATCAGGGATAGTGAAAATTGAAAGCATCAGTATAAACTCCTCAATGTGTATGTTTCTTTAATCAAACTTAATGCCCTTATCTTAGTGTCTAAATATCATCTTTCTCTAAAATAAATCCATTTGAAGTAAGTGCAGATAGCAAGACTGGTACATAGAAAGTGTAATAAGATCTCAGAATACCTGTGTCAGAAATCCATGAAGTGTTTTGGGAATGATGGAAAATTATCAAAACTGAACAGTTGCTAAATTTATTGTAAAAATTAATATAGGATTTTCACTGGCCAACTATGGGACAATTTTAACAAAAGTAATGGCAAAAATAAATTATACTTGACATTTTGAAAGTTCTTGCTGTTATAAATAAATAAATTTATTAATTAATGGGGAAAAAAGAAAACTTTCTTGTAGAATAATACTGGCTAGTAAATTTAAAAGACATAATGCTGTTAGACTACTACAGTGATGTAAAATTAGTGAGTGAGAAGTTTGATTAGGAACAGAATACTACCAAGTATCAAAGTATCTCCTTAACATTGCTTATTAATTACAAAGTAAAAAATGGAAACTTTACAGTAGAGATACGAGATGAAATACATGTAACCCACCAATTAAAGTTGCCATCAACATCATGAGTTACGGATATAGTGTACTCAGAAAGATATAAAATTCTTCAAAAAATATATAACCTGAATATCATTAGGAGTAAACATCAGATAAGCTAAATTGAGTGCTATTCTACCAAATTACTACCTCAACTTTTAAAAAATGTAAAGATCAAGAAAGAAAAAGAAAGGACGTTATTTAGACTAAAAGAGACTTGAGTCAAGTAATTGTCATATGAGATTCTGAATGCATCCTAGACAGGTAAAAAAGTATAGATAGAAAGGACATTATTGGGTCAGTTAGTGAAATTTGATTGTGTCCTGTGTGTCAAATAATAGTATTGGATCAATGTTATATTTTGCTCTTCTGCTTAATGGATTTTGGCTATTTCACAGAGTACGCTTATTCTTATTAAATGCACACTGAAAAATTTAGGAGTATAGGGGAATAACGTCTCCAATTTCCTCTTAAAAAGCTCAGAAAAAAAGTATGTGTATGTGTGTATTTGTGCATACTCATGTGTACCCCAAATGGGTAAGGAGAGATGAGACAGAAAGAAAGAGGTGAAGGGAAGAAGGAGAGGGTAAGCAAGAATGAAAAGCAAGATGAGAAAAATGTAAAGAGAAAATTTTTGAATATTGGTACAAGGTCTAACGGGCTACTTGTTCTATTTTTGCAACTTTTCTTTATGCATATTATGATATCAATATGCAATGATGTATACATTAAACACACACAATCTATAAAAGATAATAAAATGCATTCAGAAGTAAAATCTAAGATTTCTGTTGCCAGATGTTTATTTTCATCTCCTCTCTGTCCACAGATGTTTCTTCTCTTTTCATTTTTTTTCTTTTTCTTTTTTTTTTCATTAATCAGTATTTTTTATTATGGTTTTGTGGGGTACAGTTAAGGGTTAGGTGTACAATTACGTTTCATTCAGGCACCCTGTTGATAAGAGGTGTTTTCCCATCCCCCGACAGATATTTGCTACTGTTAATCCCATTTTTTATTTCATCTGACTGAAGGATCATACAATCTTTTCATTTGTCAGTCTGCCCAAAATACCTTGCATTTTGTCCAGTTGAAATGTGCAATGTGGTTTTTCCATGTTCAAATGCTACTAGACGATAACTCTGAAAGCAAGAAAGAATCAAGATAAGAAAGATGAGAGTAAATGCATTTTCATATAAACCATTTTTTAAAAATTCAGGACAAGCTACATTATACTATGCTTTTAAAGTTAGAAGGATAACTGCAGCTAATAGAAGTTAATGCACTTGCTTCCTCAAAGAAAAGATGTAGGAATACAATACTACTTTGTCTTCAGAATTTTAGTTGAATAAATTAGGTGAAAATTTTTAACTTAAAGAAGATACATTTCTAAGTATACCTTGTCTTATTCTTTTAATGAATAATTTCTGTTATCCTTGTATAGTAAAATTATGCTCTTTATTTTAAACAGCCAGCTTTCTACGAAAGTGCAAAAAAAAAAAAAAGATTTTTCAAGCTTCCATTCTCTTCAGAGAATTTAATCAAATAGAAAAATCTTGTTGCCTAAGGCGCTGGACATACAAGTGAACAAAAAAATATAGTTTAAATGATAGATGCAAGTTTATCATTTTTGTGATCTGATAGCTTTGTAAATAAAAATAATGTATAATAACTGTAACTAAATATACTGGCTCTGATGTTCAAATAGTTTAAGCATTACAATGACATATATATATATATATATACACACACATATATATATACACACATATATATATTTGAAGATATGCCACTATAACTTATAACCTTAATTTAGTAATAATAAATTGAAGCTGAGTGTTTTCTAACTAAAAGAGATGGGTCGATTAGATGATATTTGTATCTTAAGTTGAATCTGCTTATAAATTCTAAGAACATAGAAATTATGAGTAGAGATAACGGAATAGTTTTATCTCTTTAATCAAGAGTTTTTTTCAGGTTAAAACACATTAAATGATATAGATTAAAGATTTTGTTATTTTGGTTAGTAAAAATATCATTACTAAAAATAGAGCTACGAAAATAGTGCTTCAGTAATATTTCAACATCTGAAAGCCCTATTCATTTTTAATACCATCATTGTGCAGTAAGTACACATGGGCATAAGGATGGGAACAAAGACTTTTGGGACACCGAAAGGAGAACAGCGGGCAGGGTTTGGAAACTACCCACAGGTTACCATGCTACCATGTGGGTGATGGGTTCCTTAGAATCTCAAACCTCATCATGCAATATACCCATGTAACTAATCTGCTCATGTGCTTCTTGAATCTAAAATTCTAAAAAAAGATAACAAATATTAGATTTAGTATTTATTCATTCATAAAATTTATTTAGTGTCTATATATTCATTGCTCTATGTGAGATACAGTATTTGTTGGATAAATATACAATTATACCTTAATGATATACTTTGAAAATTAAATATAATTCAATCTTTGTAAAAAAAGTCATTATGTTATGAAAATATCAAAACTTATAGCAGTTTTATTCTGACTTGAAATCAGTGCTAAATTACCAGTTCTATACTGGTTATGTATTGGATTTTATAGGTTCATTGATTAAAAGAGTTTTTTTAGAAATGATCTAGTCAAACATAATTATTTAATTCATAAGGCGACTGAATACAAGAGATGTGAAATATTGGTTCAAAGTCACATAGAAATTTCATTACCAGCAAGTTATCCTAAATTGTTTGAATCTAGGCCTTGATCTTTTAGAATTTTAGGGATAGAGTTCACCTTTATGTGCACCAGATTTGAGGAGAGTGTCATTAAGATAGTTCCAGGAAACCTGGGATTGAACTAAGCTCCTGGGCTTCCAAATGCTACCTTTGGAATTTCTCATCAACTTTTTATTTTTTTTTAAGATGTGGGGTACAATTCAGGGTTAGGTATGCAAACATTCATTATGCAGCTACCCTTGTTGATGAGGTGTGCCCCTCCCTCCCCTGGCAGTTTCCCTCAAATGCCAATTCCACCCCCTCCCTTCTCTAGCATTTCCCACTACTGCCAATTCCTTTCTTATAATATTATGATAGCTGTTCAAAGTCCGCTTGTACGTGAGAACATATGGTAGTCTGTCTTTGTTTCTGTGATAGATCACTGAGTATGATCGACTCTAAATCTATCCAAGTTGCTGCGAAGTCCATAGGTTTGTCCTTATTTATGGCTGAGTAATATTCTATTGTGTATATGTACCACATTTTTTTTAATCCAGTCCAGCTTTGATGGGCAACATGGCTGGTTACATGTTTTTGCTATTGTGAATAGAGCTGCAACAAAAAGACATGTGCAGGTATTTTTTTTGTATAATGATTTGAGTTCCTCCAGGTATATTCCCAATAGGGGAATTTCTGGGTAGATTTCTAGTTCTTTCAGATACCGCCACACTGTCTTCCAAAGAGGTTGCACTAGTTTGCATTCCACCAGTAGTGCAGAAGTGTCCCTTTTCCTCCGCATCCTCGCTAGCATCTGTTGTTTGTTTTATTAATGATGACCATTGTTACTGGGGTTAGGCGGTATCTCGATGTGGTTTTGATTTGCATTTCTCTGATGATGAGTGAGGCTGAGCACTTTTTCATGTGTCTGTTGGCTGGCTGTATATCTTCTTTTGAGAAGTGTCTATTCATGTCATTTGCCCACTTTTTAAAGAAGCTGTTTTGTTTTGTTTTGTTTTCCTTTCAGCACGTTTGAGTTCCTTGTAGATCCTAGATGTAAGGCCTTTGTCCAATATACAGTTGGCAAATACTTTTTCTCATTCTGTAGGCTGTCTCCCCACTCTCTTGATGGTTTCTTTTGCTTTGCAGAAGTTCGTTAGCTTGATGAGGTCCCACTTCTCTATTATTTCTTAAGGTATGGGTGTTTAGGGTTCTGATCAGGAATTGGTTGCCTGTCTCCTGTGTTTTCTAAGATTTTCATAGTTTGAGGTTTTACTTTTAGGTTTTTGATCCATTTAGAGTTAATTTTTGTGTATGGTAACAGGTAGGGGGTCCTGTTTCAATCTTCTGCATGTGGTCAGCCAGTTTTCCCTGCACTATTTACTGAATAGGCTCTCTTCTCCCCAGGGGTTGTTGGAGGCTTTGTCATAGATGAGTTGGTAGAGAATTGAGACTACTTCTAAATCTCTATCTTGTTCCATTGGTCTATATGCCTGTTCTTGTACCAATACCAAGCTGTTTTGATTACTGCAGTCTTATGGTAAAGTTTGAAGTCTAGAAGTGTGATACCTCCTGTTTTGTTTCCTTAGCTAAGGATTGTTTTGGCTATTTGTGGTCATTTATGTTTCCATACGAATTTCTGTATTTTCATTTCCAGATCTGAGAAGAATGATGTTGGTAACTTAATGGGTATTGCATTGACTCTGTAGATTGCCTGTGGTAGGGTAGACATTTTAACAATGCTGATTCTTCCTATCCACAGCATGGAATATTTTTTCATTTGTTTGTGTCTTCTTGGATTTCTTTGAGCAGTATTTTGTAGTCCCCAATTGTAAAGGTCTTTCACTTCTCTGTTAGGAAGATACTGAGGTATTTCATTTTTTTTTTTTTTCCTTTGTGGCTATTGTGAAAGGGATTGTGCTTTTAATTTGGGTCTCTGCCTCTTTGTTGTTAGTGTATAGGAATGCAACTGTCTTTTGCACATTTGTTTTGTACCCTGAAACTTTGCCACAGTCCTTTAGGAGTGCAAGCAGGTTTTTGACAGATTCTATTGGAATTTCAAGGTATAGAATCATAACATCAGCAAAGAGGGATAGCATGACTTCCTCTTTTCCTATTTGGATACCCTGATTTCCGTTTCTTCTGTGATTGACCTAACTAGGACTTCTACCACAATGTTGAATAAGAGGGGTGATAGTGGTAGACTTGTCTTGTTCCAGTTTTCAGGGGAAATTTTCCCAGTTTCTGTCCATTTAGCAATATGTTAGCTGTGGGTTTGTCATAGATGACACTTACTATTTTGGGGTATGTTCCTTCTGTACCTAGGTGTTTGAGGGTTTTTATCAAGAAGGGGTGCTGGATTTTATCAAAAGCTTTTCTGCTTCTAATGATATAATCTTGTAGTACTTGTTTTTACATCTGTTGATGTATTTAATTACATTTATGGTCATGCGAATGTTGAACCAGTTCTGCATCCTGGGGATGACGCCTACTTGATCATGGTGGATGTTTTTTGAGATGTGTCTGTGGATCCGATTTTCTAGAATCTTATTGGGGATTTTTGCACCTATGTTCATGAAAGATATTGGCCTGTAGTTTTCTTTTCTTTTTTCTTTTTTGGATCTTTACCCAGTTTGGGTATAAGTGTGATGTTAGCTTCATAAAATTATTTGGGGAGAATTCCTTCATTCTCAATTGCCTGGAATACTTTCAAAAGGATAGGTATCAGCTCCTCCTTTAACATTTTGTAGAATTCTGCCGGAAAGTCATCCAATGCAGGGCTTTTTTTTTTGTAGGTAGTTTTCACATGACAGAGTCAATTTCCTGGGTTGTTATTGGTCTATTTAGTGTCTCAATGTCTTCTTGTTTCAACCTGAAGAGGTTTTGTGATGTCAGAAAATCCTCCATTTCATTTAGGTTATCAAGTTCATTTCCATATAAGTGTACATAATAGTCTCTGATAATCTTTTGTATTTCTTCAAGGTCAAGTGTGAGTTGATCTTTTGTATTTCTGATTGTGTTTATATGGATTTTTTTCTCCTTTTTCTTGGTCATTCTGGCTAGGGGTCCATCAATCTTGTTAATTCTTTCAAATAACCAGCTTTTTGTTTTGTTGTTGTTTTCTATGATATTTTTATCTTTGATGTCCCATATATGGGCTCTTATTTTGGTTATTTAGAATCTTCTGCTAAAGTTGGGGTTTTGCAACTCCCTTAGGTGATTTGTTAGACTCCCCACTTGTGATCTTTTCATTTTGTTGACGTGTGCTCATAGAAATATAAATTCCCCTTTTAGAACTGATTTCATGGCATCCCAGAGGTTTTTGATAAGACGTTTCTTCATTTTCATTTGTTTTCAGGAATCCTTTAATTTCTGCTTTGATTTCAGTGTTGACCCAGTAGTTGTTCAACATCATGCTGTTTAATGTCTATGTCTTTGTGGGCTTTGGGGAAATGTTGTCGGTGTTGATATTTATTTTTATTCTTCGTCACTGAGGAAGCTGGGTTTGGGTGGGTAGGAAATTCTTGGCTGAATTTGTTTATTTTTGAGGACTTTGAATATAGAACTCCAGTTTCTTTTTGCTTTTGAGAAGACCTTTCTGAGAAGGTGTATGACAATATTTCAACCTTATGGAATTTATGCTTGATTTATGGCTCAAGGATTTGATCAGTCTTGGAGTATGTACCACGTGGTTTTGAGTAAAATGTATATTCTGTAGTTATTGGGTGGAATAATCTGTAGGTATTGGGTGGAATAATCTGTAGGTATCCATTAAGTTCATGTAGTTGAGTGTCAAATTTAGATTATGGATCTTTTTGTTGATTTTTTGCCTTGATGATCTATCTAGGGGTATTCAAGTGGGGTATTCAAGTCCCTTGCTATAATAGTGTTAGAGTCAATATCTTTTTTAGTTTACTTAGTAGTTGCTTTATAAATGCTGGTGCTCCTGTATTGGGTGCATATATGTTTAGGATGGATATTTCTTGTTGATGTAGTGTCAACATTATGTAGTGTCTTTTTGTATCTTTTTAAATTTTTGATAGCTTAAAGGTTGTTTTGTCTGATATTAAGATCATGATTCTTGCCTTCATTTGTGATTCATCTGCCTGGAAATTTGTTTTCCAGTCATTAACTTTGAGACTGTGTGTGTCCCTTGTATTGAGATAAGTTTCCTGGATGCAGCAAATAATTGGGTCATGGTTTCTTATCCAGTTTGGATTCTGTGTGGTGCATTTAGTCCATTCACATTCAGGCCGATTATTGGAATGTGATTGTTTATCCCTGTCATGAGGCTGCTATAAAGTTTTTCCTTTGTTTGTTTGCTTTATTTTGGCTCTGGGGTTGATGTATGTGTGTGTTTTCAAATTATTGTTGTGATGTATTCTCTGTTGATTCTGTACTCTGCTGTTCTCTTGGGAGATGTGTGGTCATTCTTTTTTTTTCTTCTTCTGTGCTTAATACCTTTTTAAGTGTCTCCTGTAGAGCTGGTCTGGAAGCATAATCTTTTAAGGAGTGGATGTCTGGGAAGGATTTTAATTCTTCGTCACTGAGGAAGCTGGGTTTGGGTGGGTAGGAAATTCTTGGCTGAATTTGTTTATTTTTGAGGACTTTGAATATAGAACTCCAGTTTCTTTTTGCTTTTGAGAAGACCTTTCTGTCAATAGGTCTGCTGCTATTCTGATTGGTTTTCCTCCATAGGTAATCTGACCTTTCTTGCTTGCTGCCTTTGATTTTTTTTCTTTTGTGCCTAATTTGTATAGGTGAATTACTATGTTTCTAGTGGTTGGTCTTCTCATTTGATATCTTGTGGGGTTTCTCTGTATTTCTTGTGCTTGACTGGTCACATCTCTGATGACATGGGGAAAGTTTTCTTGGATTACCTCCTGGAATACTTGCTCCAAGTTGTTCTCCATTTCCCCTTCTTCTAGGATATGAATCAGGTGTAGGTTCAGCCTCTTGATATAATCACACATGTTTTTTACAGATTGGGTTAATTCCATGTTCTGGTCTTCAAATTCTGAGATTCTTTCTTCAGTTAGATTAGTTCTGCTTTCCATGCTTGTCATCTTGTTATTTATTTCCTGGATGAAGTTTTTTATTGCCAAAATCTGTTACAAGTTCTTTCAGCATTACATGTTGTCTTTCTTGAGTCTTATTCAGTCTTTCCATCCATTCCCTAATCCCTCTCCTTGGAGACTTCCATTGTTTAGGCACCAAGGTCTGATTTTTCAGGAGTTTTCTCTTTGGTACACTTGAAATTGCCTGTGGTCTTCCTTTGGTTTTCCTCATTTGCGACAGATCTCTTGTTTTTCTCTTTACTTCTGTTATTGAGTGTTGGTGGGAGAGGTTTTCCCCTCTGATATTTGCTCAGTCTTCTATTCTTCCCTGATCTGTGCTATGGATTTGTTCTATTTTGAAATAGTATGGTAGATGGGAAACTTTGCTATCTCTTGTAGTTTTTGAAAGTTAAATAAAGTAGGGGATGGGGCATTAGGATTCAGAAACTACTTGCAAATTGCAATGTTCACTGATTGTTCTATGTGTTCCTTGAAACCCACTCCCCACTACCACTCTATATGATGATGCAAAATAGAAACCAACGAAAAAAACAACTGAACACACACACACACACACAGACATACACACACTCCTCAAAACAAACTGGAATAACAACAAAATGAAACAAAACAAACAACTTTTTAAAAAAAAACAATAAAACTGAACACACACACACACACCTAGCACAAAGTGAATGGAGGGGAAAAAAACCCCAAAACAGAAAGACCAGAAATAAAAAAGAAATTTGGAGCTCTCATACATATATTGACACATTCCTTGAACTATAAAAAATGAAGATAATATTTTAAAAAAAACAGAAGGACAAAAAAGAAAAGCAAACCAACAACAAAACTGAAAGATGAACACTCAATCATTCACATACACACATAAATAGAAAACAGTAAATAAAAGAAGAAAGAAACAGAAACAGAAAAGAACAAAAAATTTGGGGTGGATGCAGGTCAAACCCTCACATACACATTCCTGCACAAAGAAATTTTTTTTTAAGATAGATGAACTAACAAACAAACAGGCAAATACTTTTTAAATTTTTTTTTTAATTAAAAACCCTGCCCTCTTGTAGCAGGCTCCATAATTATTTCTCTAATCAGGTCTATCCTGTAGAGCCACCTATTTCACTCTCTCCTCAGTGTTGGGAGTAGGGAAGGAGGAGGGGTAATGGAGGTGGGTGGGATTGCAGTCCTTCCCTACCACTCTCGCATGGTCAGGGATATCTCCTCCAGTGTCCCCACTTTCATAGATCTTTCTCTATCTTGGTGTGATCAAATTTTATGAAACCCAGAAAAAAATTTTTTTTTGCAACTTCAAAAGTTGCTATTCTGAATTCTTAAGCAATTGATTCTTACCCAAATATTAGCAACTGGTTATGATGACCAAAGTAAGCATTCTTTGATTTTCTTTTCATATCAAGTTCCTGTGCTACATATGTAAAAATTTCCAAGTCCAAGACATTTATTGCAACTTATTTTTGCTCTTTTAGCTCCTATCTTAGTAAATCTAGTCAAAAGGTTGTTATGCTCCTGTTTACTATTTATTTCATGATGTCTCATTAGGTCTGATTTTATTTGCAGGATCACCCCAAGGCTTCACCTCCCAAGGAAAAAAAGATGAGTGTAAAAGTTCAGGTGTCTACAAAGCCAACTTTTTAATTATGTTTAAAAAATAATGGAATTTTGGAAGACATAGCCAAATAGCCTTCTTACCTAGTTACCGTGTAAGATAGCAAGTACTGATGTGTCTCTCTCCTTTTTGATACTGTTTCTGAATTTTTTAGGATGATTAATTTAAATCACAGTTTGCTATAGCTACCTTACCTATTTATGTAGATAAAAAATAATGTGTATCTATATGTTATAAACAGATATATGCTTAATAGAAGACAGAGAACATGCATGTATATATGAACATTTCAAATATATCAACAGATACTTAATATAAGACAGAGAACATGCATATATATATGATCATTTCCTAATGTTAAAATACATTAATATAATAAAATTTGAATATGTTATTTTTAATATAGTCCATACATTTTATAGCAAATTTTCTATTTTTGAATATTATTGATATTTGATTAAGAAATTAATTTTGTTTTTATTAGAGTAATTAACATATACAGTTTTTAAAAACAAATAGTCAAATTACTAAAAAAGTGAAATATAGATTTTTTTATTTGGTAGATTTTTAAAAATTTGTTTTCCTAACATTTTAATTGAATTTTTAATTTAAGATATACTACTTTATGATTATCATATTATAGAGCACTTTCTTATTTTTTCATAGTTCCTTTCATATAGCAATCTACCTTTTTCATGGATATAAGTTGTTTGTTCTCTCTGAGGATGTAAGTTACAGATTCACCAACAAATTTTTTGGTTTCTGTTTTTGTTTTTCATACTGTTTGCATGGATGGTACACTATCAACGTTCATCAGGTTGAAATATGGTAGTAAACAATTCCCAAATCACAAGGGTTTATTTATTTATTTATTTGTTTATTTATTTATTTATTTTTAGAGACAGTTTTGCTCTGTGGCTCAGGCTGGAGTACCATAATGTGATCATAGCTCACTTCAACCTGGAACTCCCTGGGCTCAAGGGATCCTCCTGGGATGCCAGGTGGGCACTACCATGCCAGTCTAATTCCTTTGATTTTTTTTTTTTAGAGATGGGGTATTCCCATGTTGCACAGACTGATCTCCATATCCTGGCCTCAGGGAATTAGCCCTCCTAAGCCTTTCAAGTAGCTGGGATTACAGGTATGCACCACTCTGCTTTATTTCTTGCTTGCTTTATAAGTTATTTGAGAATCTGTGGTGGCTTCTTCCCCAGGTCTATCATTCTGGGATTAAGACTGAAAAAGAGATCCGTATGCACTCAGTAACTTCCTGGTAGAGGAAAAAGTACCAGGGTGCAATTGGATGATGGCTCTTAGAGCTTCTGGTTGAGAGAAGCCTACCTCATTTACACACACATTTCATTGAGGAAAAGAAGTCATTTCATCAGGAAGTAAATCCATCCCACAGAAAAAGGCACTGAAAACAATTATGCAAGTGTTTTATGATTCTGTATTCTGTTCATGCTTCAGAGAAAGGCAAGGTTAGAACTTAAACTGGAAGTTTTCTGTTTTGAAAAGTATCTTGTCAACTGATGTGCCTCATGGTAGGATAAACCAAAGAGGATCTTGTCCTTTCAGTGGGGAACCCCAAAATAATAGTATTTACAGTCTGTCTGTAGGATGCTTTTCCTCTCTCCAGCCTGGAGTGGTATTAAACCAGCCAACAGCATACTGAGAAAAGTGCGGGGACAAGGAGGACATGACATTTCAGAATGCCATCCAGTGTCATCTTCAGCTCTGCCTCAAAACTTTAGTTAAATCATCTCTTCTTTATCTACAAAGGGAAAACCTTCCAACTTCTGCTAGCATCAGGTGGTAGTGGGTGGGAGGGCAATCTGGAAGCATAATTGCTCATTAATGAGGCTTTCATATAATGTTTCTGTGTTTAGTGCCATCATACAACCTGCACCTCAAACATATTATGATGAAAACTAGCTTTCTTTCCATTAACTGCCTCCCCCATACCTTGTGGCAGTTACAGTTAAGCTTTCTCCAGTAATTTTTCCTAATATAGTCTCTGGAATCAGCCACTTTGCCTAGATTTTACAATATATTGGTATAATGCTATATATAATACCTTATTTCAACTCTCCTTTAAAGTATATGATACATATATTTAGTTTATGATGAAGTAGCTCCTTCACTGTGTTGTGAATCTGTGGGTGTTTTTACAGGCTCTGATACTATAGTCTGTATATTATTCTTCTTTATTTTTGTCTTCTTTCATGTTAAGATGACACATCTGTGGACAAAATATTTAGTTATAACTTATCTATTTCCTCCTAAACATTTGATTCTTAAAATTAAAACTATTTTAATATTTTAAAAATTAAATTATTCTTGTGTCAGTGTAGTCTAAATCTGAGCATGGCGAAGTTATTGAAGTTGGATGCCACTGAAGCCCACTAAGGGGCCTGGAGGTGCAGAGATGTTTACGAAGGAGAGAGAAGAAGGGCCATTGTGATGAATCGTGAGGAAGGGGAGATTTATTTCTATTGTTGGCCATAATCAGGTTTATACCCACCATAGTTATATAGGATATAATTATTGCAACATTGAAATAGTAGAGAATCAGAAGAGATCCTGTATGCTAGAGAAGTCATACAGGATCATATGCTCAGGTTAGCAGGGGGTGAAGGGTCAAAGTCTTAATTTAAAAAAAGAAGCAGGCAGCTCATATTTTGTAAAGTCTAGTGGAGATAAAGAAAGACTTGATGCAATCTATTGATAATTCTGTATATGCAATGAGCTTCAGCAAATACAATGACGAAAGACTTCTTCACATGTAAATTAAAAGTCATAAAATAAGAAAACAACCATTCAGAGTAAGTGGTATGTCATAAGAACATCAGTGGGTCTAAAAAGGGGATTCTGCAGAACCTGGAAGAAGGAGAATCCAGGCTGAATCATGATACTTGTTAAAAGCCCTATGAGTACCTTATGAAGAGAAACTAGAAATATGCATGTATACACAATACCCATCCATAGATTACAGGCCAACGTATATCAATTGTGGTTGCATATATTTCTATGTGTTATTTCTTTTTAAAAAAAAATATTTTATTTTAAAGATGTAAGGTACAATTCAGTGTTAGGCATACAAGCAGTCATCATACAGGTAATGTTTGGACTAACTTAGGTTCCCACTTTGCCTGGTTTGAGATCAGGTACCCTTAATGTTATGTGCCTCCACTTCCTTTCCTGGCAGTTTCTGGCTACTGCCAATTCCTTTCTTATTGTATTTTGGTAAATGTTCATGGTCCACTTGTGAGTGAGAACATGTGGTACTCAGTTCTTTGTTTCTGTGGTAGATCACTGAATATTATAGACTAAATCCTTCCAAGTTGCTTCGAGGTCCATAATTTTGTTCTTTATGGCTGCATAATATTCCATCATGTATATGTATACTTTTTTAAAATCCAGTCCCGTTTTGATAGCGTGGTTGGTTCCTTGTTTTTGCTATTGTAAATAGTGCTGCACTATTTAGAGTGATTTAAGTTCCTCTGGGTATATTCCCAGAAGGGGGATTGCTGGATTGTTTGAAGGTCAATTACTAGCTTTTTTAGAAAACGCCACACTGTTTTTCATAGAGGCTGCACTAGTTTGCATCCTGACCACAGTATAGGTGTTTCCTTTTCTCTGCGTCCTCACCAGCATCTGTTGTTTTTTGTTTTATTGATGATGGCAATTCTTACTGGAGTTAGGTGGTATCTCATGTGATTTTGATTTACATTTCTCTGATGATTAATGAGGCTAAGCATTCTTCTTGTGTCTGTTGGCTGTTCATGTCTTCTTTTAAGAAGTGTCTATTCATGTCTTTTGACCACTGTTTAATGGGGCTGTTTGTTTTTTTCCTTTCAGCACTAATGTGAGTTCCTTATAGATCCTGGATTTTAGACCTTTGTCAGATATGCTGTTGGCAAATATTTTTTCCCCTTCTTTGGGTAGTCTCCCCACTCTTTTAATGGTTTCTTTTGCTTTGCAGTGGTTTGATGAAGTCCCACTTGTCTATCTCATCTCTTATGGCATGGGCTTTTGGGGTTTTGATCAGGAATTGGTTGCCTATTCCAATTTCTGGAAGGATGTCTCCTGCATTTTTAACATTCTTAAAGTTTTGGATTTTATATTTAAGTCTTTGATCCATTTGGAGTTGAATTTTGTGTATGGTGATAGGTAGGGGTCCTGTTTCATTCTTCTGCACAAGGTCAATCAGTTTTTCCAGCACCATTTACTGAATAGGTTCTCCTCTCCCCAACAGTTGTTGTTGGAGGCTTTGTTGAAGATGAGTTGGTTGAGAAACTGAAGTTTTGTTTCTGGAATCTCTATCTTGTTCCATTGGTTTATATGCCTGTTCTTGTACCAATATCAGGTTGTTTTGATTATTGTAGCCTTATAATAAAGTTTAAAGTCTGGAAGAGGAATACCTCCTGCTTTGCTTCTTTTGCTAAGGATTGTTTTGACTATTCATGGTCATTTCTGTTTCCATATAAATTTCTGTATTGTTTTTCCCAGGTCTCGAAAGAATGATGTTAATAATTTAATGGATATAGGGTTGAATCTGTAGATTGCTTTTGCTTAACATTGTTGATTTTTCCAATCCATGAGCATATAATATTATTCCATTTGTGTCATCTCTGACTTCCTTGAGCAGTGTCTTTTAGTTTTCATTGAAAGGGATTTTCACTTCTCTTGTTAGGAAGATGACGAGGTGCTTCATTTTTTTGTGACTATTGTTAATGGGATCATGCTCTTTATTTGATTTTCTGCCTGTTTGTTGTTGGCGTATAAGAAGGCAACTGTCTTTTGCACATTTATTTTGTACTGTGAGACTTTGCCAAAGTCCTTTGTCAGTGTAAGAAATTTTTTGACAGCTTTTCTTGAATTTTTGAGGTATAGGATTATATTGTCAGCAAAGAGGGAAAACTTAACTTTTTCTCTCCTATTTGGATGCCCCTGATTCCCTCCTCTTGTTTGTTTGCCCTAGCAAGGACTTCCAACACTATGGTGAATAGGAGGGGTGAGAGTGAGCAGCCTTGTCTTGTTCTGGTTTTCAGGGGAAATGCTTCCAAGTTTTGTCCATTTAGCAATATGTTGGTTGTGGGCTTATCACAGATGACTCTTTCTATTTTGAGGTATATTCCCTTCATGCCTAGGTGTTGGAGGGTTTTTTTCAAGAAGGGATGCTGGATTTTATCAAAAGCTTTTTCTGCATCTAATGATACAGTCATGTGGTTCTTGTTTCTAACATCTACTGATGTATTGAATTACATTTATGGTTTTGCAGTTGTTGAACCAGCCCACATCTTAGAGATGAAGCCTACTTGGTCATGGTGGTTGATTTTTGAGATGTGTTGTTATATCCAATTTGCTAGAATCTCATTGAGAATTTTTGTATCTATGTTTATCAGGGATATTGACCTATAATTCTCTTTCTTTGCTGGATCTTTACCGGGCTTGGGTATCAGTGTGATGTTAGCTTCATAAAATGATTTAGGGGAGAGTTCTGTCTTTCTTGATTGCCTGGAATACTTTCAATAGGATTGGTATCAGTTCCTCCTTGTCTATTTTGCAGAATTCCACTTGAAATCTATCTGGTTCAGGGTTTTTTGTTTGTTAGTTTGTTGTTTTTTTTGCATGTAGTTTTCTTATGACAGAGTCAATTTCCTGGATTGTTATTGGTTTATCTGGGATCTCAATTTCTTCTTGTTAACCATGGGAGGTCGTGTGATGGCAGAAGTCCTCCATTTCATTTAGGTTATTGGATTTTTTTCCATATAGATGTGCATAGTAACCTCTGATAATCTTTTTTCTTTGGGTCAATTGTGATTTAAACTTTTGCATTTCTGGATGTGCTTTTTTGGGCCTTATCTTTCTTTTTCTTTGTCATTCTGGCTAGGGGGTCTTGTGTATCATTTCAAAGAACCAATTTTTTGTTTTGTTGATTTTTTGTATGATATTTTTGTCTTCTATGTCTTGTTTTTGAACATTTACTTTGGTGATTTAGATTCTTCTGCTGAAGTTAGAGTTTTGGTCGTCTTGTCTTTCCAGCTCCCTTCGGTAATTTGTTAGGTTGTCAGTTTGTTCTCTTTCTATTTTCTTGATGTGTGTTCGTAGAGATATAAATCCCCCTCTTAATGCTGATTGTATGGCATCCCAGAGGTTTTGGGAAGATGTTTCTTCATTTTCATTTGTTTCCAGGAATCTTTCAATTTCTGTGATGATCCAGGAGTTGCTCAGTATCACACTGTTTAGTGTCAATGTCTTTGTGGGTTTTGGAAGAATTTTGCTGGAGGTCGTATTTATTTTTATTCCACTGTAATCTGGGATGGCGCATGGCAGTATTTTAATCTTGTAAAATTTGTTTTTGCTTGATTTATATCTGAGAATGTGGTTGATCTTGGAGTATGTTCCATGTGGTCATGAGTAGAATGTATATTCTGTCGTTTTTGGGTTGAGTGTTCTGTAGGTATCTACTAAGTTCATTTGGTCGATTGTCAAGTTGAAATTCTGGATCTCTGTTGATTTTTTGCCTCAATGATCTACCTAGGATTGTTAGTAGGGTACTTAAGTCCTCAGCTATGATAGTTTTAGAGTCAATATATATATTTTTAGTGTACTCAGTAGTTGCCTTATAAAAGCTGGTGTCCCTGTGTTGCATGCATATATGTTTAGGATGGATATTTCTTATTGATATATTCAACCATTCATCATTATGTAGTATCCTTTTGAATCTTTTAAAACTTTTGATAGCTTAAAGATTGTTTTGTCTGATATAAAGATTGTGACTCCTGTCCTCTTTTTGATTCGTTTGCCTGAAAATTTGTCTCCCAACCTCTAACTCTGTGTCTGTGGGTATCCTTGGTGTTGAGATTAGTTTCCTGGAGGCAGCCAATTACTGGGTCATGTGTTTTTATTCAGTTGCAATTTTATTGTCTTTTCAGTGGTGAATTTAGTTCATTCATGTTCAGGCTGATTATTGAAATGTGAGTGCTTGTCTGTGACATAAAGCTCTTATAAGATTGCTTTGTATTTTTACTTAGCTTTTGTGTTCATATATGTGAGTTTTTTCATTTTTACAAGTATGCTATGTGTTCTGCTGCTTCTGTGTTTGTGATCTTTTGAAATATATGGTCTTTCTTTTGCTGATTTTTTCTTCTGTACACAGCACCTTTTTAAGTGTCTCCTGCAGAGCTGGTCTCGAAGCAGCATTGGATGTCTGGGAAGGTTTTTAATTCTCTATTGCTGATAAGCCATAGCATGGCCATGTAGAAAATTCTTGGTTGAAATTTTTTATCTTTGAGAACATTAAAGATTAGGGTCCAGTTTGCTCAGGCCTGTAGTGTTTCTGCAGATGTCTGCAGCAATTCTGATTGATCTCCCTGATAGGTAGTCTGACATTTTCCCCTTGCTGCCTTTAGGATTTTTTAAAATAACTACTTTGTGTAGGCAAATTACTATGTGTCTATGGTTGGTCTTCTTATACACTCTCTTGTAGGAGTTCTCTGGATCTCTTGTGCTTGTAGAGCCATCTCTGTCCAGATGAGGGAAGTTTGCTTGATTGACTTCATGGAATGTTTGTAACAAGGAGTTTTCTGTTTCTATTTCTATATCAGTTATTCCAATCAGACATAGGCTTGGTTTCTTGATAAAATCACACATCTCTTGGAGAGTTTCCTCTTTTTCCTTAAGTTTTTTTTCTATATTTTTCATAGATTGGGTAAATTCCATATTTTGATCTTCCAGCTCTGAGATTCTTTCTTCTGCTTGGTCAATTCTGATTCCCATACTTGTCAGTTTTGTTATTTATTTCTTGAATGGAGTTCTTTACTTCTGTGATTTCTTGAGCCTGCCTAACTCTGTGGAAACTTCTTTTAGTTTTAGCCCTTGCATTTCTTGATTTTTATTCATTTTATCCAATAATTTCCTGATCTCCATAAGTACCTTCTGGGTACTGTTGTTTGGGGAGACAGTCATTATTTGGCCCCAGTAGTGTTCTTTTGAGCACAGACTCTTTGTTGGAATTCTGATGGTTACTAGCAGTTTTTCATGGGTTTTCTTCATTTGTAACAGTCCTCTTATCTTTCTCTTTAATTCTGTTGCTCAGTGAAAAACGGAGATGCAGTGGCTTTTATTTGCTCTGCATTTCGTCCTTCCTTGAACTGGGGCTCCTGGTTTGTTCAATTATGAAGTAGGGCTGGAGGTGGGGCATTGTTCTGTTTTTTTACAATTTTCAGCACTTACTAAGGGGTGGGGGAGGAGCTATAAGGATTCTGAACCTATTGGCGGATCATAATGCTTGCTATCTAGTGAATGGGCCAGATGGGGCTTGCTCTTTTTCTCTGTACTATATGAACTTAGAGTGGGTATGCTTGCATAACCCCTGGGCCCAAGACAAGGTTGAAGAGGGAATAGAGAAAAAAGAGAAAGGAGAAGAAAGAGAGAAAAAGAGGAAAGAAAAACAGAAAAAACAACAGAACAAAGAAAGTGAAATAGAAGAAGGAAAGAAAAGAGAAAACCAACAAACAAAGCAACCAAATGTGACGATCAAACAAATAAACCAATACCCCCTCAAAGAAAACAATGATTAAGAGTTCTCAGCTTTAGTCTGCCTCTTTGAGAGGAGGGATTCCCCTCTTGTGACAGATTCTGTGATTGCAGGGTTGTTACTGAAGGTTTCCTATTCACTGTTGGAACTGAAGATGTCAGAATCTTCATGCTCTGCTGCTGCCTGCAGTTGGTAGCCATTGCATGCCCATGTGGGGGAAGGGGGCTGAAATAATCTGACACAGTATCTCTTGAGTTCTCATTCCCTACCTTTCCCTCCCAGTTTTGTCACAGATCCCAGGACGCCCAGTTCATAGCAAGAGGGTGAGGTCTCCTGTCTCTGCTCTACCTTACTGATCTCTTTCACTTGTTGCTAGGGGAAGCAGGGAGTCAGTTAGGCACTCCCATCTTCCTTCCCTTGCAGTTCTGTCTGTGTCTGTCACCCAACAGCTAGCTCAGGGTGGAGAGTGGACGTCTGGGGTTCCAAATCTGTCATTACCTACCAGGGATTGTGACTGAGGGTGATAGTCTCTGAGGTCACAAAGAGCAGCCCCCGTGTAATACAGAGATAGTGCTGCCTGGTCCCAAGATACAGTTCAGTTCTTCCATAGAGGTTGCCCTGGAGCACTTCTCTGCCCAGGCATTGAAGAGTCTGGTCAATTTCTTTACTATTCCTGTAACCTATGGGGTCAGTATCCCCCTCACCAGCAGTTACCACAGACTCTGAATCTTGGGACCCTGTGACAAGGATCTGGAGCTCAGTCCAGGCTCAAGATGGCTTTTCCCTACTGTTTCCTTGGGACTCTGCTTAGGTTACCTCGCTATATTCCCTCTGCTGCCCTCACAGCCAGCATTCAGCTTGATGCTGAGGTATTGGGGTCAGCAACCTCTCCAGTCATTCTTCTCAGGAAAAGCTCTGCTGGTTGTAGAAAATGGTGCTCAGCTTCTGCACTCTGGGAAGTGCTAGGGTCCAAGCAGAGCAGCCTTGGCACCTTTGACTTCACCAGGAGGGCCCTGGACACTTACTGTCAAGTCCCCAGTCAGTCAGCCTCTCACACTCCCACTTATACACAGAAACACATGCAGAATTGTCTATACAATCACTCACACATACAGGGACTCATGCAGTCTGACTGGTGTTGCCATCACCTTCCCAGAAATCCTATGTGTTATTTCATAATCAGTTATATGCATTTCTTGTTTAGATTGTGGCTTCATTCTTTCTCTTTCTTCCTAAATTCTAAGACAAACCTACTTCCTTTGAGCTTTCTCATTCTCGGGTAATCTGTGTTGATATCACTGTAAAGATATTTTTTAATGAACTATACATTATAGAAGCACAAAATATACATCTCTGATATAATTATTAGTGCCAATCTGACAGTTAGTCTTGAAACCCTTATCCTTGCCAAGTCTTAAAAATTGGAGTCATTTAGTCCAGCCCTGTCAGCTCAATCAGGACTAGTTTCATCTGAGAGAAGTTTTTCTCTCTCTGGGCCAGTTAAAGTTATACTAGAAGCAGAGAGCATAAGTTCTACGTTGATCTGAGAATAGTTATGTTATCTTCAGGTAAGTCTGATGCAGTTTACCAAAACAGTATAATGATACAATGAAATGGGTGCTTTGTCTGTTAATTTGCTCTTGCAATGCAGGCAACAGGTACATGTATAACTTCTGAAGGTTGTAGGGTGATTACAATTTCTAATCAATAAAGTCTTATTTTGGTGGTGCCTGCTGCTTTAGCATGTACAAGAACATACAACCAATAGTTCCTGCTTTGCTGAAGCCCTAGCTGACAGCATGGACATTTGCAAGCATTGACAAAACAATTTCATCAACTTTGTAAAATCATTCAGGTAATAAGTAGTATCCAGAAATGGTTTCTCCAGGGTGGGGAATGAGGATGCAATTATAGCTGCATGGTTTGCTGATTGTTTTTTAACTGGATACCTCAAGCTATCTAACGCCATACATCATTCTGAAATACTAAAGCCACCATTCAGAAAATACGTACACATGATTCAGAAACTTGCACCACCTCATGAAAAGCCTTTTGCATTTTCCGTTAACGCTGGCTAGATACAAGGACATTTTTTGATCATCCTTTGAGAAAGACTCGTCAAAAGTACCTTCCAGGTGCTCATCTTTATTCACCTCTATTTCACTGTTTACATCTGATTACTCCATGATGGACTTGCTTTATCCAAGCTCATCTTTTTAGCTTACATATGATATGGTTTTGCCTATGGACCTTTTCTTGCATGAGCCTTTCCAACTTCAAAACGTACATTTTTCAGGAAACTTCTCTAATTGGTCTCATCTGATCATTTCTGTAGCCAGATTTATTTGGATACATAATTAATCCTCTGTTCATTTCTATTTTTGAACATGCCACATCGTAATGACTCTTTGATTGCTTATTATTTGAATGAGTAAATCAATTAACTTATTTTAACACCCTTCGTGCTTCAATGATGCTTTCCAACTCAATGATTAAGATGTAGATAAAACTCTAATGGCTGAATGTAAGATGGAATAGGTCAAACAAAAAGGTAAAATAACAAATGCACACCTAGAACTCCATCCTGAAGTTTACCTTTCAGATTTATGTGTGAGTTCTGAGGCTCATTGATTCAAAATTGGAGATTTGAAGTTAGAGACTTTTGAATTGATCTAAACTCAGATCACATAGGTGTGGCAGTACCATACATGTCTCTCTATTTTTTTTTTTCAAACAGGAGTGTCTGCATTATCCCTTTTCTTGAAGACAAATAGAAAATAGATGATAAGACAGAATGGAGTCCTTCTATGAATTGAGAATTATGTAACATGCAAGAGGTGTTAAAAGTGTACAACATAAATTCAACAGGAATGGAAACAGACACTTCCCTATTTGGTAATCATGTGCTTTGAATAGACGTTATTCTATATCTTATAGTATGAGGTCCTTTGAGAAAAAGCTCACTGCAGCTGACCACCAGTAAGAATCTAAAATAAACAGATATTCTACACAGGAATTCTCAGAAGAAAAAAAGAAGAAAGTACAAAACAGAATATCCAGGATGAATAAAACATTTTTCTACCTGTTACTTGGAGTTGTCCAAGAAAATACAATGTATTTGCTTGCAGCTTCAACCATCACTCCATAATATTATAACTATAAAAATTAATAATATCACCAGCAGCTTACAATAATTATTTGTGTGCCTTGTATTGCATTTTTCTTTTTATATACATTATTTTTCTTTCATTCATACAATCATCCTTTTAAGTTGAATTTTTATTATCATTTTACAGATGATTCGATAAATTCCTAACTCACAAAGCTAAGAGCCAGCAGAGCTAAGAATCTTATACTTTCTGTCTGATCTGAACTTAATGACTTTCAACCATTGCACAATACTGCTTATATTTTTATTAATATTTTAGGATATCACATTAATCCATAAGTTACAAGGGAGTTTCAGGAAGTTTTGAAGAACAGAATTCACAGACTGAATTCAAATAATTTTCTAAGAAATCTCTACGCTATCTCAATGAATAGATAGATTTTATCTTAGAAATAGAATAAATAGTATTTTTCTAAACAGAATTTTTGATTTGTTCATGTTTTTCTAGTTCCTTGAGGTGTGATGTTGGGTTGTTGATATGCTGTCTTCCAATCTTATTAATATAGCCCTTAAACTCTATAAATTTTCCTTTCAACACAGCTTTGGATGTGTCCCAGAGGTTTTGTTAACTTGTTTCATTGTCATTCATTTCAAGGAATTTTAAATTTTCCATCTTGATTCATTGTTGACCCGAGGATCATTCAGTAGCAAATTGTTTAACTTCCACGTCTTTGGTCTTGTGAGTTCTCCTTAGAGTTAATTTTTTTAGTTTTATTACACTATGGTCTGAAATGATGCTTGATATGATTTCAATTTTTTTTACTTTATGAAGACTTGATTTGTGACCTATAATATGGTCTATCTTGGAGAATGTTCCATGTCTTGATGAGAAAAATTTATATTTTGTAATTTGGGGATGGAATGTTCTTTAGATGTCTGGGAGCTCCATTTTTTCTAGAGTCCTGTTTAACTCTAATGCTTCTTTGCTGACTTTCTGTTTTGATTATCTGTCTATTGCTGTCAATGGAGTGTTAAAATCTCTATTATTGTATTGCTGTCTCTCTCTTTTTTTTAGGTCTAGCAGCATTTGTTTTATAAACCTGGGGCCTTTGGTATTAGATGCATATATATCTAAAACTGTTATATCTTCTCATTGTATTGATCTCTTTATCATTATATAAAGGCCACCTTTGTCTTTTTTTTTTTACTGCTGTTTATTTAAAGTCTGTTTTATCTGATATGAGAATGACTATTCCTGCTCATTTTTGGCTTACAGTTGCATGGAGTATTTTTCTCCACCTCTTTAACCTGAGTCTATAGGAGTCTTTGTGAGTTAAGTCGGTATCCTGAAGGTAGCAGATATCTGGGTTTTCTGCATTTTTTTTTTAGAGTCATTTCACCTGTCTACATTCTTTTAGTGGGGAACTGAAACCATTTATATTCAGATTAATAATGATATGCAGGGTACTATTTTATTCATCATACTGGTTGTTATCTGGTTGCTTTATTTATTTATTCTCTCTACTGTGTTGGTGTTCCATAAAGTCTCCAAACATTATGACTTCCAGCAATTTTTTACTAGTGTATTTCAAATTTTTGTTTTAGTGTGCAAAACTTCGATTATTTCTTGTACAGCTGGTCCAGTGTTGACAAATTCCCTCAGTATTTGCTTGTCTGCAAAGGACTTTATTTCTCCTTCATTGGTGTGTGGGATATAAAATCCTTGACTGACAGTTAGTCCATTTGAGGAAATTGAAGATGGGGCCCAATCCCTTATGGTTTGTAGGTTTTTTTCTGAGAAGTCTGCAGTTAGTCTGACAGGTTTGCTTTTGTAAGTTATTTGATGCTTTTGGCTAATTGCTCTTAAAATTCTTTCCTTCACATGAATTTTGCATAGCCAGAGGATTATATGCCTTGGGGATGATCATTTTGCAATGAATCTTCTGGAAGTTCTTTGGTCTTCTAGTATCTGGATGTTTAGATCTCTGGCAATGCCAGGGAAGTTTTCCTCCATTATTCCCTCAAAGAGGTTTTCCAAACCTCTTACTTTCTTTTCTTCAGGAACACCTATGATTCCTAGGTTTGGACATTTTACATAATCTCACATTTCTTGGATACTTTGTCCCATCCTCTTGATTTGTTTTTCTTTATTGTTGTCTGATTGGGTTAATTCAAAAGCCTTGTCTTCAAGTCGTGAGATGCTTTTTTCTGCTTGTTCTAGTCTACTGTTAAAACTTTCCACTGCATTTTGTGCATCCCTAAATGCTTCTTTCATTTCCAGAATTTCAGCTTGTTTGTTTGTTTCTTTGGAGAATTTTTCATCCATGTCCTGAATAGTGTGTGTGTGTGTGTGTGTGTGTGTGTGTGTGTGTGTGTGTGTGTGGTGTGTGTGTGTGTGTGTGTGTGTGTGTGTGTGTGTGTGTGTGTGTGTGTGTCGGTGATCAATTTTATTATGGACCATTTGAATTTTGTCTGGAAGTTTAGAAATTTCATTTTGGTTATGGTTTGTTGCTAAAGAGTTGGTGTGGTCTTTTATGAGTGTTGGATAACTCTATTTTTTTCATATTGTCAGAATTATTTTTCTGATTTCTTCTAAGTTAGTAGACACTTTTTCTTAATCAAGGTCAGCAGGGAGCTGATGCTGGCAATAATGGTTCCCTTGGCTATATATAGACTTGATGTGGTGAGTTTCTCAATTGCTAGCTATGGCAGACCTGTGCTGTGTATCTGTACTGACTCATGCCATTCAGACTGGCTAGAATGGCTTGGAAAGTACTGCTGCCTGGCATTTGAGATTATGCCTTCTCTATAGCTGAGCTATTGTGTCTGATGTGGTAAACTGTATTGTTGACCTCCTGCAAGGAGGTGGCGCTTATGGGAGAAAGCTGGCTATGATGGTAGCTGTAGGGATTCTTCTTGGTGAGTGTTGCTCTAAGGAAGTGCCTAACCTGCCTAGACCAAGGGCAGAGCTCTGAGGATTTCTCAAGTTTTCTGTTTTGAGTCTTTGGGAGTAGTGCAGGGCAAAGAAGCTGAAGCACTCCACAAGTGTGTACCCTTAGCTGACTCAGTGCTGATTAGAAAGGATTCTCAGGTCACTTGGGTAATGCTGTTGTTCAGAGCAGAGAACAAGGGGAGCGAGTGGTTGCTATGGCAATGCATCCCATCCAGATCCTGCTTTAGCTTCAGGCAATCTGTGATCTGAATATCGAGGTGCAGCTGGTCTCAGCACCTCTGGTGTCCTCAGGAAACCCACTCATCCAGGAACTGTCTGCACCTGTGAAGATTGCCCTTGGGGGCTGTTCCCTCCCATGCTGATGGGAAAGCAGCTGCTCCATGCTGCAAGGGTTGAGTTCCTGGGAAATGGTAGCTGGAACTGCTCTATACGTTTTTCCTACACCACTTCATGGTAGAGCACAGTTGTGGAGAAGGCAGTTTCCCATGAGAGGCTGGAGCTCCACAAGGCTCAGGGAGCCCTGAAAGTTTGAGGCAGAAGCACAGAACTCTTTATGTCCCCTCACTCACCATTCACCTTTTCTAGTGTATCCAGAGGCTGTGATCAACTGTGGTGGCACAGGCAAAAGTCTGGCTAGTGCCTGCTCAGGTTGGTGGAGTTTTTTCTTCTTCATTGTTCTAAGTGGCTATTAATACTCCTTTGGAAACTCAGTGGGTATTGTACTGAATCTGTTCCTTTCTGGGGCTGAGGAAACTCTATCTTGGTTTACTCTATAGGAGAAATTCACACTAGCTGCCTTATGTTGGCCATCTTAATCCTTTTCCTAAACAGAATTTTTCATACATATGTTCTGGACTTTATTGATTATATGAACAGGTAAAGTGGAGTACATTCTTATAAATGCATTATCCATAAATATATGAATGTGTAAGTGAATATGTGTGTACAGGTGAGTAAGTGTGCATGGGTCAGAATTGTATTTATCTTTGTAATGGCTCAAAAATTTACAATTGTTAAGCTAGAATAAAATTTTTAAAAGTAAATGTAATGACAACATGATTCTTACTGCAATTACAAAATAATGATATTCATTAGTGAGGAATATAGTAGAAAACAAATTGGGCCACTGCATATCACTACGGATTAATGAGGCTTTTTTCCTGAGAATAAAAGAGGTGCCTTAGGTTCCTAGGCAACTCTGGGGCAGGTTGCTAAGAAAGTACATAGTGATTCAGTATGACTGTTGGCCATCATTCAGTTAAATCCCTGGTGACTCCTTTGAAACAAATGTCTTGCAAAAAAAGTGTCTTGCAAAAAAAAAAAATACAGTATCTACCTTATAAGGCAGTTGTGACATTTTATATTTTAAACTACTAAAACACTTAGAAGAGTGCCTACCATAGAGCCAATATCAATATGTGCTAGCTATCTTCCTTATATAATAATTATTGCTCTTAATGTTTCTGTTACTACATTCTGAGGGACTTAGAATAGAAAATATGACTGATACATCTATATGAGAAAATTCACAGTGGTCTTTGATATAAGCCTTTGTACTTATAATTGATCAGACAATAATTGTGGTCTCAGTTATCTATTATTTTGTTTACCACAGTAACAGAAATAAATGCACATATCATGTGCTAACTACTGTACAAAGAAAGCACTTATGGAAGCAACCTAATGATTGTATATCTAAGCTCACAAGTTAGAGTTAAAATAACTCTTAGAAAAGTATTCTTTTAAAAGAAAATCTCATGGTAAAGCACAAACTTCAATTTAGAAAATTTGGAAACTCCCAAAATTACACTGCCAGTGAATGTAGGATGCTGTGTTTGAATTGACGACTGCTGATACCAAAGCCCAAATTTGCAACCAGTTTGTTTGTTTGTTTATGAGGAAGTTGTTATCTCTTTCTTTCAGAGGATACACTTTCTTTTTTTTATTATAAAGATGTGAGGTACAATTCAGGGTTAAGTATACAAACGTTGATTATGCAGGTACCCTTGTTGATGAGGTATGCCCCTCCCTCCCCTAGCAGTTTCCCTCAACTGCCAATCCCACTCCTCTTCCCTGACAGTTTCCCACTACTGCCAATCCCTTTCTTATAGTATTATGATAATTGTTCAAGGTTCACATATGAGTGAGAACATATGGTACTCTGTTCTTTGTTTCTGTGATAGATCACTGAGTATGATTGACTCCAAATCCATCCAAGTTGCTGCGAAGTCCATATGTTTGTATTTCCTTATGGCTACATAATATTCCATTGTGTATATGTACCACATTTTTTTTTATCCAGTCCAGCTTCAATGGGCAACATGGTTGGTTCTATGTTTTTGCTATTGTGAATAGAGCTGCAGCAAGCATGCGTGTGCAGGTATCTTTTATGTAGAATTATTTGAGTTCCTCCAGGTATATTCCCAATAGGGGAATTGCTGGGCTATATGGAAGGTCAATTTCTAGTTCTTTCGGAAATTGCCACACTGTCTTCCAAAGAGGTTGCACTAGTTTGCATTCCACTATCAGTGTAGAAGTGTTCCTTTTTTTCCACATCCTTGCCAGCATCTGTTGTTGTTTGTTTTATTAATGATGATCATTCTTACTGGGGTTAGGTGGTATCTCAATGTAGAGGATACACTTTCATAACAAATTTTACCTTGCCTCTTCCCCCCCTAAAAAATATAAATAAACCTCAGATTGATTTTTCAATAAATTTAATTTAATGCAGCAAGAAGAAAGAATGTGATAGGTTTCTACCAAATGTATGTACATATTTTCCCCATGCTCTCTAGATTCTGAGCTTTCTGTATCTAGAATAGAATGCACAAGCACTTACTGCAGAGGCCAAGGCAACAGAAATAGGTGATGTTACATTTCTTCTGATATATTACATTTTCCTTTTGTACGTTGACATCCAGCAACTTTATGGTATTGGACACATGAAAAACATTTAAATTTTATAGCTCTGGAAGTTTCAGAAATTTTTGTTTTCTTTTTCTTGCTGATATCTTCAAATTGAGTTCACGACTTCCCTGGTTTAGAATCATCACTTGAAGTGATTTCTTTACTTCATTGTAAATAATCTCTTTGTTTTGTTGTTTTCCTTTCTTCATTCTTAACAGTGTTGCTCAATCTTGTTATTAGAGGTACTAAATCTTTAGAAGATTTAAGATTTCTTCTTATTAGAGGTAAGAACTAAATCTTTTTTCTGAAGATTTAATTGCATATCCTGTGACCAAAATGACTAGAATCATTTTTTTAAACTGTTTTTAATGTAAAGATAAATAAAGAAAGAAGAAAAGAATATAGCAGATTACTTTGGCTCTAAAATTTTCAACAAAGATGGCAAACTTGGGAAGAAAAACACACATGTCCTGATTCTGCTCTAAGGATTATTTTAATTTTCAGTATAATGGTGGATACAGATGAGGGGTTCCTTCCTAAAGTGCAAGGATTTTTCTTTCACTCCTCAGTTAATAAAGAAGCAAGCTGGCAGAATTTTTGTTGACTCCAAACAAAAATAAAACTGAAAACAAAAAAAAACCTAATCATTTCAGAGTTTTGGCCTCTTTTTTAAATCTAGATTTCTTTACTTTGAAACCAATAAATGCTTCAATAACTTGACTTCAGAAAATACTCTGGAAATTTTGATTTTCATCTTCCTATCTAATTCATTTCACAGTCAGGTGTGGGCTTAATATAGGAACTTTTTCTTTTGTTGATGACATTTTCACACCTACAGATAGTTGCAGGCATAGAGAGGGATTCAAGCAGCTGATTGCTTTTGGAATTAGCTTGCTACAGACACACAGCAGTGTGCCTGGGAAAAACCTGTGTTTCAAGGTGAACACTTCAAAAGGTGAGGCTGCTTCTTAAATAAAAGCTCCATACTGTTTTCATTTTTGTATTTCTTAATTGATTTGTGAAATTCAACCAATCACTCAATTAAGAATTACATTTAAAAATTCTTAATTTTAAGAAATCTGTATCAGTTTTGGCTTAAGATGAGCCATAACAAATTAAGAGATATGAGAAAGGGGTTCCAACTTTGAAATGTATGTATACATGCATACTTAACAAAAAGGAAATATTTTCCTTTGAAGAAAAATGAAATCATGTTAAAATGTATTTGTTTTAAATTAAATCAGTGTGAAATTTGGTGCTAAGTTCTGGGTTCTCAACAAAACAGGGCATTATTCCTGCGCAAGAAAAGATAATAGTCACATGAGCTGTTTCTAATTTACTGTATAAAAATAGTGTCCAGTAGTCTAGAAAGGCTTACATTCCTATACATTTTCAAGATGTATATTTCTCTTAAATAAAGTTTATGCCACACAGATCTCATATTTCTGTGCTGTTTTTAATCTCAAGTTCACATTACTATTTGATGTGAAATTTATAATTTTTTTTTTAGCACACTAATTTGTATTGCCTTAAGAGGAAAGGCATGGACTGGCCTCCTAGAGTAGAAACTACATAAGATCATATAAAATGAGCCTCTGTTCTTCTAATCATATTCTAACCACAGAATAAACTGATGATCGAATATTGCAAATTATCATGTGCTTTAATTATGAGTGTTCTTGTAATATGTATATTGGTTGTCATTTATTGTACATAAAATCGTTTGACTAAAACCACAAGGATTTTACATCTAGAAAGCACATTCACTCCATGTAATGTGTAACTGGACAATTTTTACTTTTACCATTAGTGGAATTTGTGGAAATAGTTCTTTAAAATGCTGAGTCCCAAGTAGGTTATCTCAAGCTCTTTTCGAGCTCAGAAGATATTTCTCTGAGATCAGACAGACTGTTTCAATGTGGCACTTACGCATTTAGTAATGAGTTAGCCTCTGGGAGCAGAGATCTCTGAGAAACTTAACCAGTCTATTTGAGTCTTAACTAACAATGCTTCACTGAAAGCAGTCAGCTTGATAAAAAATGCTTGTGAACACAGATTTAGTTGAAAGTAACATTTCACATAAAAGATAGAGGTAGTCCTTTATTTTCCAACCTTCTCCATATGGCAAGTGGAATATGGAATTCATGCCCTCAACAGCTTTTTTATTTTTTTTTTTTAATCTCACCTTTATTTTTGGCTGGTTTTCTGAAGGTATGAAATGAAATCTGTAAATGGCCACTGTGACAGGGTTTCTTGAAGACTTCAATAAGTCCTATAATGATACAGAGATTGTTGGAACTTTTCTCATGCATCATCATGTGTGATGTTCTCAGTTGACCCTATGCACACTCTGATGACAATATTGACATGGCTTCTTTGTTTCTTCCTGTGGATGTGCTCTTGCAGTGCAGCAAGGGGAAAGAAAAACCAATAAATAAGTAAATTACCCATGAAGCTGAATTCAACTCATTGAATTGGCCATCTGGATTTCCTCTTCCCCAAGGCAGTGTCAGTGATCGGGGAGCTATGTGACCTGCTGGAAGACTGGAAGGTGGTGCAGGACTTACGTCTGCAGGAATTTGCTTGGTTTTCTGGCTCCCAGTGACTAAGCTACCTTCCCTGTTGGCTGTATCCTGCTAGTATCCTATGACTGCAGCAGAAAACTTCTGCCTGTTTAGTTATTTCTCCGGCTAGCTCTGGTTCCTTCCTGCTGTCGTGGCTTTACATCAATCTCCTCTGAGGTCCAGCTCTAATTTTTTTTTTTAATTTAGACCCTAAACTGAGTCTACTTAGACTTCAAATAAATGGTCACATTTCTCTCACTGCAGTGATCTCCGCTATCTTAGACCTCCCCCCTTCACAAAACCCTGACAGTTCTTCTTCTTCTTCTTTTTTTTTTTTTTTTTTTTTTTTGATAGGGGTCTTATTCTGTTTCCCAGGGCAGTGGTAATATCACCAAGAACCTCAACCTCGATTTCCTAGACTCAGGAGATCCTCTTGCCTCAGCCTCCCAAATAGTTGGGACTACAGGTGCATGTCACCATGCCAAACTAACTTGCTTATTTTTAAAAAATTTTAAAAAAAGATGAGATCTTGCCATGTTGCTCAAACTCCTGAGTTCAAGTGATTTTCTTGCCTCAGCCTCCCAAATTGCTGGGATTACAGGCATGAGCCACTGTGCCCAGCTCCTGACAGTACTTTTTTAAGCCAAATAGGAGTCTGGTGAGGACCCCCCTGCCACCTCCAGAAGGGAGGTCAGGACTTCATTTCCTGAACCCTGTGGCTACCCCAGGATGTATTGGGAGCACTGGAAAAGTGGCTTCCCAAATAGTTCTAAGTGGAAAACAGGACAAAGATCCCCTACCCAATGACCTGGGTTAACCTGTGACCTTATTGTTAACCTGACCAACATGACCCTCTTTCCATGATTTCATTGCTGAGAGGGGAAATCAGGGCCTGTGTGCCTTTAAATTTACCTCTCATCAACTTTTTCTTCATTCCACATTCACTCATGAGAGAAAGGCCGGACTCTCTCCTCCCTCTTTCTGTCTGTTCAGAAAAATTGATTACATCCTGCTTCCTAAGGTGGCATCTATGCTTGCTTTGACTCAGTAATGATAAGGAGGCATAGGTATTTCAAAAAGATTTCACCTGTTATGTGTGTCAGGTTGGGACGCAAATGCTCATCTGCTCTGTTTGTGGCTCATCTCAGAGATCCCCTTCCTATTTTGGCTCCTGCTAACAAAATAAGAATGGTATTTTTGCTTTTCCTAAGCTCCTCCTAGAAAATCTGGAAGCCACAGAAGGGAAAAAATTGGGTTTGTTAGATCTGAGTGACACACACCATGTGGCTGTGACAATCTTAATTTAGCTTTTCGTTTAGGGTGTTTCCACACTTTTCTGCATGGGAGGGACATTCAGAGTAGGCCCAAGTCTGACTAAACAATTTTAATTTCGGTGTCTGTGTCTTTGTTTCTTTTTCCTATAGTGTCTGAGAAGAGTGAAAGACCCCTAGCTTACCTGTAGCATTGACAGGCCTAAAGAACCCTTAGATACTGGGACACAACTCTCAGCCCTTACAAGTTTATCTGGCTTCAGGAGCACAGGCTTTGAGACCAGTCTGGGCAACATAGCAAGACCTTGTAGGGAAGTTCTAGCAGTAAAGCAGGGACTTGAGCTTTGGAAGCCGCCAATGTCCACCCTCCACCTTTCCCTCCTCCCAGAGCCTGTTCATCTTAGCTATGCTCCCTCCTGTCCTCCTGACTACCGGAAGCAGGGACCTGGGAACTTCCCTCACAGTTTGTGAGTAAACATTTTGGGAGCTGTAGTCTCTGTAGAGAGGTTGACTGACAGAATCTTTCCCAAGCTCTTCACACAGGTGACAGAGCTATTGTTATTGTCTTTGTCTCCATCTACTAAAGTGGGGCACGGTTAAAATAAATTTTGGTCTCTCTGCTATAAAAAAAAAAAGAAAAAAACCTCTCCATAGGTGATATGACCAAGCAGAACTCTGAGTTGAGAGGAGACTGGTGCCTTGTGGTCCTGTAACCCCACTCAGCAAAGGGAAGGACAGCAGATTTTTGAAACGAAAGTGTCCCCCCTGCCTCTTACCATGTGAATCCTGGAAGCTCATGGGCACCATCAACAAGTTGCTGGAGTAGAGGACAAGATTAGTACAGGGATTATGCAGACAAAGGATATCTCATGACATGACTGCCCTCACATGTGGGGAGGGAGCCTATCTACTGACACGTCAGGGCTGAGGAAGAAGAACATGTGGGTACCCCTCGGAAGAGAGAAAACATCAAATTTCTGACCAATCACTGGGCTTTTTCTTGAGACCAGTGGGTTGTCTGGTTACTTTGGGGAAAGGAAACAGGTTATGTATACTTATTATTGTGTATATTATGTTGTTTTGAGGTATGCATATGTTGGAATGGCTACACTGAGCTAATTGACATACCCATTACCTCACATACTTATTATTATTTTGTGTGTGTGTGGGGAGAAGACTTATAATCTACTCTCATCATTTTCCAAGAATATAATACATTGCTATTCACTACAGTCCTCATGCTGCACAATACGTGTTTTTAACTTATGCCTCCTATTTAACTGAAATGTTCTATCTTTGACCCACATCTCTGTGCCCCCTCCCCAGCTCTGATGACCACCATTTTCTTCTTTATTTCTATGAACTCACCATTTTTCGATTCCACATATAGGTGAGATTATGTGACATCTGTCTTACTTTGCCAAGCTTATTACACTTAGTATAATGTCCTCTGTGTTTATCTATTAATAGGTTGTCACAGATGACAAGATCTTCTTTTTTATGGCTGAATAGTATTCCATTGCATATAGGTATCACATTTTTGTATCCCCTCATTCATTGATAGACAGGCTGATTCCATACTTGGATATTGTGACTAATGCTGCAGTGAACATGGGAGTGCAGACATTTCTTTGACATATTAATTTTATTTCCTTTGGATATATACCCAGCAGTGGAATTGCTGAATCATATAGTAGTTTTAGTTTTAATTTTTTAAGAACTCTTTATACTGTTTTTCATAATGCATGGCCTTCTTCGAAAACATCAGTCATTAGATTTATGGCCCACTCTACTCTGGTAAGAACTCATCATAACAAATTACAACTGAAAATATCCTGTTTCCAATTAAGATCACATTTTTAGGTAATGATTGGACATGAATGTGGGAGGACACTATTCAACTCTTTACAATCTCCATTCTCTAATACAGACAATTATTTGGTTACTATTTATATTTCAGTAAGGCTTCCCTTCCTCCTTCTTCCAAAATTAGATTCTAAGCTGTGACTAAAGAAAATTATACAACCTGTGTGGTGCCCTGTGGTGTGTGGCTTCCTTGACCTCTTCAAACTATCAAGCACGTTGCCTCTTGAATTTCCACTTTCATTTCTTGACGATTCCTTTTTATGGTAGACCACTCACTCCCTCGACTCTTTTAGGTCTCCACTCTAATATCTTCATCTCTCAGATTTGATCTTTCAAAATGAAATAGCACCTGCCCCTTACTGCCTATTGCACCCCCTCCTTTTTTCTCCACCGTTTTAATTGCCATATGACATAGTATAGTTTCATTTTGGGAGTTTTTCTTTTACTCTCTGTCCACCGGTTACTGAGTTCAAGACAAACCAGAGGTATTTATGCCCAACGGTCATAGAGTTTCTCACAATGAGTTCCTTCTTTCTGTCTCTGTGCCTTGGGATTTCCACACAACTTCTTTTCTGATATCCAAAGATTTACTCTGACACATATAAACGTGACTTTAGCTCAGTGAGGGAAATTTTCATAAGCCACACGAAGAAAAATAAAATCAGTAGGAGCAGAAGATGCACAATTATTTCAGATTCTGACTTTGACTGTGTTGCCATGAGTGATATAAACATAAAACCCTTGTTGTTATCATAGTTCCAGAGCTGCTTTAAACAAACATTTTTTGATAACAGAAGGGTCATCTCAGAGTGGAAATTAATTGGAATCATCTTCTATTACAGTTTGTTTACTGCCCATGAAGTTGATTTCACCCATGTCAGAGTCAAGAAGGAAAAGTGTGCACAGACATAGTTATTAGAGAGACAGAGAGGCAGGTGGGGACTACCCCAGAAGACTGTCTTTAGTACCTTGGGAAGGATGTAGAAAGCCCATTATCATTTCTTGAAAAGTAATTTTAAAATGCAAATACAGGTGCTAACAGATTCTTGTCTCCATAAGATTGTCAATTTTCTTGTCCCACACATCTATTTTTCATAAGAAATGAAATATGAGGCAGAGATGATTTGTTGTTACCACAACTAACTCAGTCTCAACTCTGACCTGAATCATTCTCGCTTAGAAGCTGCAAAGTAGAAAATAATGAGGACTGAGTCATTTCTGAAATGTAAAACCCCAAATTACCAGAATTTATTCGAGTTCCTTGACAGTAGCAAGTTCAGAGCTTTTTCTGTTGAGCTATTCTCTAACAATTGTGACACCTGATCCTTTGGTCTATCCTGCTTGAACATTAAACACAAGCCTGTCCCTATTGAACCTTAAATTAAATTGTGTATTTCAAAGTTTTGTTATAGGTCTTACTTTTGGTTTATTTTCAAGAAATTGTTTGCACAATATCCACTTTTTCTCCCTGGGGCTAACATAGAAATGCTAAAACTGAGAATTCCATTAGGTGGATGTTCAAATGTTGAATCTAATTTCTTGATTTGTTTATTTGGAAAATTCTAAGCATATTAGCAATGTAAATAATATTAATATTAATAGACAAAATATTCAAAGTGAGCATGATAGAGAAAGTTGGTGGATAATTCACATAACGAAGTTATTTTTAATAACTATTATTGTCTAATTATTATGCTCTTCCAAATTGTAAGAATATTTTATAATTATATTTTTTATATACATGCTTAATGTTTCTATTTTTTTGATAGTGTCAAAAGACTTCTATCTAACATAGAAGGAAAAGTCAATTCTTGACTTTTACATATGTATTTGTGTTTGTGCACGTGTGTATACATGTGATAGGGCATGTCTTCTTCTATTATAAGCAATGTTTCATTGATATTTAGTATATTTCAGATTGATATTCTAAGAAACAGGGTGTACAAGTAATATATGAAGTTGAAATTCAGGGCCTAAGTCCTCTTTCCTTTCCTAGTCTTAGAGTTCTGTGAGGGAGATGGTTCACAGAACCATCTGTGAACCATCTCCTTCTCAAATGCACCCCTCTGCCTTCCAAAGCACATGCTTCAGGATCCCAGATTTCTGTGTTTTCTGCTATATCGCTTTCATTTTCTGCTTTATTGCTTTCATCTAATGCCATTTACTGAAGAATCATCTAAATCTTAATGCGAATAAGGGTGTATGTCAGTAATTGCCACAGTCTATCATGGTGGATATGAGAGATGATAAGCAAGCAGTCTTCTGAGAATCTAGTATTCCTTACCCCAAAGAGCTTGGGGAGTGTGCATTCTAAATTCTCTCCTTGGAACTTCAAAATGCAAGTGAATATGCAAACGTTTTCAAAAATGAAACAAGAAATTTGATTTATTTTGTTTTATAGTTAAGCAAGCCAACTTATTTGCTAAAAGGAAGAAAAAGATAAAACTGAATAGATTTATCTTTACACCAGTTTAAGATGAGCTAATGCTTGTCAAGAAGGAAAGATAAACTTTATGACTGAGATCTCAGCTTGCAGACAGCGTTTGTGAATTCTCTGTAAGTGAAGCTCTCATTGACTCATACATAGGTCAGGATTTGTTCACTCAGTGTGTGTGTGCATTTTGTTGGCATCTCACTCTGTTGCCCAGCCTGGAGTACAGTGGCATGATCACAATTTTTTGTAGAGATGAATTTTCACTGTGTTGTCCAGGCTGGTCTTAAACTACTGGGCTCAAACAATCTGCCCACCTTGGTCTCCCAGTGTGCTGGAATTACAGGCATGAACAACTGTGCCCAGCCTTTCTTTTTTCTAAATAAAAAATATAAATCCATTTTATTCTGAGAATTTGAAAATGACACATGAATAATTTCTTCTTTTTTGTAGTTCTTTCGTTATTTTTTTCTTCTATATAAATCCTCTCTTCATTTTTAATTTCTATTTTAGATTCAGAGGGTACAATTGCATGTTTGTTATATAGACATATTGTGTAGTGGTAGGGATTGGGTATCAGGTGGCCCATTCCCCATAGAGTGAACATTGTACCCCACATGTAGTTTCAGAACCCCACATCCCCTTTAGAGGTGTTCCCAGTGTCCATTATTTCCAACTTTTTGACCATTTAGCTCCTGCATATGAGTGAGCACATGCAGTTTTTCTTTTTTTTTTTTTTTTCATTCAGTTCACTTAGGATGATGATCTCCTGCTCCATCTATGTTGCTGCAAAGGATTCTATTTCATTCTTTTTTATGACTACACAGTATTCCATGGTGTATACCTACCACATTTCTCAGAAAAAAGGCTAATATTCACAATCCACAAGCAACTTAAACAGCTCAACACACAAAAAAACCAAATAACCCCATCAAAAATTGGGGAAAGGACATGAATAGACACTTCTCAAAAGAAGACACACAAATGGCCACAAACATATGAGAAAAATGCTCAATATCGCTAATGATCAGAGAAATACAAATAAAATCACAATGAGATATTCCCTCACACCAGTCTGAATGGCCATTATTAGAAAGTGAAAGACCAACAGATATTGGTATAGTTGCAGAAAAAAGGGAACACTTATCCACTATTGGTGGGATTGTAAACTAGTTCAACCTCTATAAAAAATTATGGAGATTCCTCAAGTAACTAAAAATGGAATCACCGTTTGACCCAGCAATTTCACTATTAGGAATCTACCCAAGGAAAATAAATTTATATATATATAAAAATCTGTACTTGTACGTTCATTGCAGCAGTACTCATGATAGCAAAAACATGGAACCAACCTAACTGTCCACCAATTGACTGGATGAAGAAAAAATGTGTGCCTTGGATACAAGCAAGTCTGTCACCGGGATTTGATTGGGGCCAGATTATAGAAATACTATAAAGAGGTTAAGATTTATCCTTCCCATGGAGTAGTCATCCAAAGATCTTGTAGGAAGAGGCATAAAAGATCTGCGTGACAGACATGATTAGGGGACAGGATGGAGGTGGAGTGGGAAACAGGCCATGACTGAGACAGCCAGTGTCGAGGTTGTTCTAATAATCCTGATGAGAATGGCTGGGTCCTGAACTGTGATCTAAGAAGCATATCTGAGGAAGACTGAGTGCGAGGAAACAGGGAAGAGTCACGTGCTATGATGACTTAGTTTCCAAGCTTGGACTGGTGATGGTAATGGAATTAACTGAAACACAATGAAGAAGAAAAATGGTTGGGAGGATGAAGACAGGGTGACAAGTGTGATTTTGGTCATACTTAAATGATGAGAACAAGCCATGTTAAATATAAGTACACTCGCAGAGTCGCCTGAGAGTGACTGGGTGGTGAGCTGTTCTCTGGGTGTCCTACAGTGATCCTCATTGCCAGCGTGCTCCTGGCCTCTATCTTTTCTTGTTGACTAATTAGTGACCACCCTCTGACATTTTTTATGTTCTTACCTCACAGGATTCTGTCTACCTGTCGAAAGTTTTCTTCTAATCACTGCTAGTTGGGCAACCCCCTCGGGTTCCCTCCCACTGTAGGAGCTTTTCTGTCCTCTCAATAAATCCTGCTTTAAAAAAATAAAAATTCACTGCTAGTGAAAGAGCAGGAGACAAAGATTAAGTGGGGAGGAAATTTTAAAAAATACTATCATGACTTTAGTCCATAAATATGAACAATCAGTTATTTAAGGCAGCTGAAAGTGACACCATGTCTTTGCAAAAGGGTTTGATTTTTAAAGGTGAAAATTATCAAAATACAAATGTGTGATTCTTTCTAAATCAGATGATTGTTAGTAAAATATTTAAGTGTTTACTTATGAGGGGGGACCCCTTCAAAATGGGATTTATTTATAAAAACTGTGTATTTATTCTTACATGTTTATATTTAGTTACTGTCAAAGTATTTCCCATTTGGTGCAAGACACCTATCGAGATACTTTTTCCACTGCTCAAAACATTTTTTGAACTCATCCATTTTGATGCCTTTCAGTGCTTTTGCTATTTTTTGTTTCATTTCTTCCATAGTGACTAAATATTTCCCTTTGAGGACTTTTTAAATCCAGGGTAATAAAAAAAAAATCACTTAGGGCAAGATCGGATGAATGCGGGAGTGGGGCACGAAGGTCATGCAGTTTTTAGTCAAAAAACTGCTGAACCCTCGGTGAAGTGTGGGCAGATGCACGTGTAAATCACCCATCATGAAATGAGCATACGTATTGAAAGAATAGATATAAAACAACAACAAAAAACCAAAACCCTAAAGCCGAAAGCAGACTCTCACAACAACATTAACTGGTACAATTATGCTGAGGGGTTCCTACATCTCTTAACTAGTGGAGCAAACCTGTACTACAAGGTGCTCACCCTCCAAAAGACATTTCCTTTTGTGAAGGGTCCCTCTCTGATGTGAGTACCTCCCTGAGACAGATATGGAATTAATGTAGTTGTGAACAGTAGAATTAGGTTTAGAGGCTGCCTGTTTAATGTGACGTGACCAAAGAACTCCAAGATATACATGCAAAGAATATACATTCATATTAATACATAATATTACATATAATATATAAATAGATACATATATATGCTATTAGTCCTGTCTTTATGTGGTAAAAATATGATGTAGCAGGAGGTGGGGTAAAACTGTTCTCACTAAGACATAAACAAATGGTTGTTAGTATTGGTTACTCCAAGGACTCTGTGACATTGAGACTAAATTAGCTTTTTTGAATTTCATTATCTACATCTTTAAAAATGGCATAATAATTGCTGCATTGTTTTTATCACAAGGCTTTAAGTATCAACTAACACTATATGTAAAAGTATTTTATACACTATAAAGAAATAAACTCATGGAAAAGATTAAGATTTCTTAACCAGAGCACAAAAATTTGTTCATTAGAAGGGAAATGTCCCACTTTAAAGAGATAGCACTATTATTTTCTGTGATTTTAGATTACAAGTTCAGCTAATAAAGTCAATCAATAATTTAAATGGCAAGTGGGTTAAAAATATTTAGGCTGGGGACTAACATGGAAACACGCGGCTTCTGGGAGGAAGCAAAGAATTTTTTAAGAGCAAGAACAAGTTGTCTGGTATGGAACAGAGGTCACCGAATCATGCTTTTCCTTCAATTTTGCATATGACTGGCCCTGTTGAAACTAATATGCAATTAAAATCTGACACTTTGAGTTCTGAGTAATAACTGGATTAAGGTAGTTGATGGTAAGGAAACATGCAGTAACTACCTTCAAATAGTAGCAGAGACAAACTGAGGACTCTTCTCCAAGTAATTACTATTATTTTTTTAATGTTTTATTTTAAAGCTATGGGGTATGATTCAGGGTTAGGTATACAAATGTTCATTATGCAGATACCCTTGTTGATGAGATATGCCTCCCTTTTCCCCTGGCAGTTTCCCTCAACTGTCAATCCCATTTCCCTTCCCTTGGCAGTTTTCCACTACTACCAACCCCTTTTTACAGTATTATGATAATTGTTCAAGGTCTACTTACAAGTGAAAACATTTGATACTCTGTTCTTTGTTTCTGTGATAGATCACTGAGTATGATAGACTCTAAATCCATATGAGTTGCCGTGAAGTCCATATGTTTGTCCTTCTTTATGGCTGCATAATATTCCACTGCATATATGTACCACATTTTTTATCCAGCTCAGTTTTATGAGCAACACGGTAGGTTCCATGTTTTTGCTATTGTGAATAGTGCTGCAATAAACATGCATGTGCAGGTATCTTTTTTGTAGAATGATTTGAGTTCCTCTGAGTATATTCCCAATAGGAGGTTGTTGGGTCATATGGAAAGTCAATTTCTAGTTCTTTCAGAAATCACTGCACTGTCTTCTAAAGAGGTTGTACTAGTTTGCATTCATACCAGCAGTGTAGAAGTATTCCTTTTTCTCTGCATCCTCACCAGCAACTGTTGTTTGTTTTACTAATGATAGTCATTCTTACTGGGGTTAGGTGGTATCACAATGTGGTTTTGATTTGCGTTTCTCTGATGATTAGTGAGGCTTAGCACTTTTTCATGTGTCTGTTGGCTGCCTGAATATCTTCTTCTGAGAAGTGTCTGTACATGTCTTTTGTTCACTTTTTAATGGGGCTGTTTGCTTTTTTCCTTTTGGCACGTTTGAGTTCCTTGTAGATCCTAGATGGTAGGCCTTTGTCAGATGTACAATTAGCAAATATTTTTTTCCTTCTTCTGTAGGCTGTCTCTCTTGATGGTTTCTCTTCAGTTTGATGAGGTCCTACTTGTCTGTCGTATCTCTTATGGCATGAACACTCAGGGTTTTGATCAGAAATTGGATGCCAGTTCCAATTTCCATAAGAATGTCACCTGCATTTTCTAAGATTCTTATAGTTGGAGGTAATACATTTAGGTCTTTGATTCATTTAGAGTTAATTTTTGTGTATAGTGATAGGTAGGGGTCCTGTCTCAATCTTCTGCTTGTGATCAGCCAGTTTTCCCAGCACCATTTACTGAATAGGTTTTCCTCTCCCCAGTGGTTGTTGTTGGAGGCTTGTCAAAAATAAGTTGGTTGAGGAATTGAGGCTTTGCTTTCGGAAGCTCTATCCTGTTCCATTGGTCTGTATGCTTGTTCTTGTACCAATATCAGACTGTTTGGGTTATTGTAGCCTCATAGTAAAGTTTGAAATCTGGAAATGTGATACCTCTTGCTTTGTCTTGTTCCATTTTTCAGGGAAAATATTTCCAGTTTCTGTCCATTTAGCAATATACTAGCTGTGGGTTTATGGTAGAGGGTGCTTACTATTTTGAGGTATGTTCCTTCTGGACCTAAGTGTTTGAGGGTTTTTATCAAGAAGGGATGCTAGATTTTATTAATAGCTTTTTCTGTATCTAATAATATAATCATGTGGTTCTTCTTTTTATATAGGTTGACATATTTCATGACATTTATGGTCTTGCTGATGTTGAACCAGTACTGTATCCAAAAGATGAAGCTTACCTGGTCATGGTGGATGGTTTTTGAGATGTATTGTTGGATTTGATTTGCTAGAATCTTGTTGAAGATTTTTGCATCTATGTTCATAAGAGATATTGGCCTGTAGTTCTTTTTTGTTGTTGTTGGATCTTTATCCGGTTTGGGTGTCAGTGTGATGTTATCTTCATAAAATGATTTTGGGCGAATTCCCTCTTACTCAATTGCCAGGAATACTTTAAATAGGACTGGTATCAGCTTCTCCTTGTATGACTTGTAGAACTCTGCCAGAAAGCTTTCCAGTCCAGGGCTTTTGTTTTGTAGATAGATTTCTTATGACAGGGTCGATTTCCTGGGATGTTATTGGGCTATGTAGTGTCTCAGTGTCTTCTTGTTTCAACCTTGGGAGGTTGTGGGATATCAGAAAGTGTTCCATTTCATTTAGGTTATCAACCTTTTCTCCATACAGGTGTGCATAGTAATTTGTATTTCTTCACAGTCAGTTGTGATTTGATCTTTTGCATTTCTGATTGTGTTTATTTGGGCTTTTTCTGTTTCTTGGTCACTCTGGCTGGCGGCGGGGGGGCATCAATCTTGTTATTTCAAAGAACGAGTTTTTGTTTTGTTGATTTTTTCTATGATATGTTTGTCTCCTTTGTGCCATATTTGTGCTCTTATTTTGGTGATCTGGATTATTCTGCTAAAGTTACGGTTTTGTTGTCTTGTCTTTATAGCTCCCTTAGGTGATTAGTTAGGCTGTCAACTTGTGATCTTTCCATTTTCTTGATGTGTGTTAGTAGAGATATACATTTCCCTCTTAGAACTGATTTCATGTCACCCCACAAGTTTTGGAAAGATATTTTTTCATTTTCATTTGTTTCCACAATTTTTTTTTTCTTTTTTTTTTTTTTAATTAATCAGTATTTTTATTATAGTTTTGTGGGGTACAGTTAAGGATTAGGTGTACAATTACGTT